>NW_012153824.1:13228-13826 GCF_000956105.1 Propithecus coquereli
CCCTGGCAGAAGAAAAGAAATAACAAAGATAAGAGCAGAACTAAATGAAATTGATCACAAAAAAACTATATGGAACATTAATAAAACAAAAAGTTGATTCTTTGAAAAAATAAACAAAATTGACATGCCTCTTCTTAGATTAACGAGAAGCAGAAAAGAAAGGACTCGAATATGATCCATCAGGAATGAAAAAGGAGAAATTACAACTGATACCATGGAAATACAAAATAGCATCTATAAATATTATAAAAACCTCTATGCACATAAACTAGAAAATGTGGAAGAAATGGACAAATTCTTAGAAACACAGAGCCTCCCTAGGATCAATCAGGAAGAAGTAGAATTCCTGCAAAGAGCAATATCAAGTACGAAAATTGAAGCAGCAACTAAAAACCTTCCTAAAAAGAAAAGTCCCAGACAAGATGGTTTCACACTCAAATTTTACCAGACCTACAAAGAAGAACTGGTGCCTATCGTGCACCATAATCAGAAATTATTCCACGACATCGAGAAGAAAGGACTCCTCCCCAACACGTTTTATGAGACAAGCACCACCCTGAATCCAAAACCAGGAAAGGTTGCAACAAAAAAAGAAAAC
>NW_012153825.1:0-436 GCF_000956105.1 Propithecus coquereli
TTTGTAACCTACTTGTCTACTAATAACATCCCTCAAAGTCATTGGCTATGCAATATCTCTGATGAATACAGATGCAAAAATTCTCAACAAAATACTAACAAACCATACTTAATAGCACATTAAGGACCATATACCATGATCAAGTGGGATTCATCCCAGGGATGCACAGATGGTTCAACATATATAAGTCAACAAATGTGACACACCACATTGACAGAATGAAGAACAAAACCATATAATCATTTCAATAGATGCAGAAAATCATTTAACAAAATTCAACATCCATTCATGATAAAAATTCTCAACAAATTAGCTATAGAAGGAATGTACCTCAACATAGTAAAGTCCACATATGACAAGCCCACAGCTAACATCATGCTCAATGGTAAAAAGTTGAAAGATTTTCCTCTGAGATCAGAAAAAAGATAAGGATGCC
>NW_012153825.1:11896-13703 GCF_000956105.1 Propithecus coquereli
ATCTAAAAAAATTTTTTTAGATCAAGTATAGTCTTCTTGTCCAGGAAACTAGGAAAACTCACCCAATTGAACCCTTGCTATGTTCTAGTCACTGTGCTAGTGACTTTACATGAATTACCTCTAGGATAAAAATATCTCTTGATTTTCCCTGAACAGTTCTAATTGTTGCCTGTTGGCCTAGCAACCCATCTAGTTTAACATTTTCCAAAATTATTCATTTTTAAACAATGTACTATTGTTACTGATATTTATGTTAAAGTAAGCCAGAATGGGTTTAGTACACCCTACAGTAGTTTCCTAGTACTGCTGCGACAACCACACATTTGGTGGTTAAAAATAATACACATTAATTCTCTTACAGTTGTGAAAGCCAAAAGTCCAAAATCATTTTTACTGGGCTAAAATCAAGGTGTTGGCAGGATCTTGCTCACTCTGGAAGCTCTAGGGGAAAATCCATTTTCTTACCTTTTCCAGCTTCTAGTGCTACATTCCTTGCATTCCTTGGCTCAAGGCCCTTTCCTTCATCTTCAAAACCAGCAGAGTAGCAACCAACTCTGCCTCCCTTTTATAAGGACACTCGCTGTTTCATTTAGTACCTACCTGGGTAATCCATGATAATCTCACCATCTCAAAACCCTTAACTTAATGATATTTGAAAAGTCCCATTTTGACATATAAGGTAAAATAAAATTCACAGGTTCCAGGGATTAGGACTTGCATATCATTGAGGACCATTATTCAGCCTACCACAGACCTTCACTTTTTACTTCCATTTTTGCCAAGGTTTTGTCCAGTAGTGTGCCAGATGCATTTGCAGTGGGTAGTTCCCATTATTATGACTAACAATATCCAGTCTTTTTTCTTCTGGCCCTTTCTTAATTCACCATGATTAACATATCCCTTTCAAGGACAACATACAGAGTACTCATTGCTAAAATGAAGTAGATAATTCAGGAACAGCTAGAGAACTAGCACTTTTTTCTCATGGGCCACGGTGGGAAAAGCACTTGATGCTACTACCTCTGCCAGTCGTGATTAGCTAATTGGGCCATGTCCCATGCAATGGATATCCAAAATGCATGAAAGTACCAGACCGCCAGACAGCAAGGTCAGAGGGAAACAGGAGAAATTATAGGTTAAGTGAAATATGTGTGGGAAATACAGGTTGAGCTGTCCAGCATGAACATTCTTGCTACAGTGTACAGGGTGTTTTCTCCAGTATCAACAACCAATTCTCCAATTCTCCAAACACCAACTGGCTTGTGCAATATTTAACTCAATTCTATCACTAGCTGCCTAGAGTTAGCATCGTATTCATACTATCCTCCCAGTAAGTTGATGCATTCACAAACTCAGAATCTTTGGGGGTGTTTATGGAGGTTCCATTATGGAGGTATGAATGACTAAACCACTAGCCATTGGTGACTGAAATTCCCCACCTCCTCTTCTCTTCCAGGAGATCTGGCAATGGGACTGAAAATTCTAACCCTTTAATCACATGGTTGGTTCCTCTGGAAACTAGCTCCCATCCTGAGGCTATCTAGGGGACCACTAAGAGTCACCTAATTATCATTCAGGAAATTCCAAGGATTTTAGAAGCTCTGTGTCAGGTATTGGGTAAAAAGATCAAATACATATTTCTTATTGTGTCACTTAATGGTTTTATATTATAAATCTACATCTATATTTATTTTATTGCTGGGAATGATTCTTTAATTTTGTAATGACAAAAGTGCATATCGAATGGTAGATTAAATAACTTCTACTTTTCTAAGAAAGTTGATGATAAACATTTACCTTGCAAAAA
>NW_012153825.1:13753-14061 GCF_000956105.1 Propithecus coquereli
TAGAGTTAGCATCGTATTCATACTATCCTCCCAGTAAGTTGATGCATTCACAAACTCAGAATCTTTGGGGGTGTTTATGGAGGTTCCATTATAGAGGTATGAATGACTAAACCACTAGCTATTGGTGACTGAAATTCCCCAGCTCCTCTTCTCTTCCAGGAGATCTGGCAATGGGACTGAAAATTCTAACCCTTTAATCACATGGTTGGTTCCTCTGGAAACTAGCTCCCATCCTGAAGCTATCTAGGGGACCACTAAGAGTCACCTAATTATCATTCTGGAAATTCCAAGGATTTTAGAAGCTCTGT
>NW_012153826.1:0-398 GCF_000956105.1 Propithecus coquereli
TATTGTAGCTGAGATTCGTTTTGGGAGTTTTTCAATTCCTTTGATCTCTCTATTCATGCATTCCTCAGCACTACACTTATTTAATTAAATTTTTGTGGTATGTGGCTTGGCATGATGGCTTACACTTTGGGAGGCTGACGCAAGAGGACACTTGAAGCTAGGCATTAGAGAACAGCCTGAGCACCATAGAGAAATCTTATCTTGAAAAAAAAAAAAGAAAAAACGAAAATTAGCTGGGCATGGCAGTGCTCACCTGTAGTCCCAGCTACTCAGGAGGCTGAGGCAGGAGGATCCTTTGAGCCCCAGAATTTGAGGTTGCAGTGATCTGTGATGACACCACTGCACTCTAGCCCAATCAACAAAGTGAGACCCTGTCGCAAAAAAAAAAAACGAAAGTT
>NW_012153826.1:2769-3108 GCF_000956105.1 Propithecus coquereli
AGAATCATTTGAGGGGCTTATTAAAAATGACTATTTCTGTATTATTTTTGTCCTTACTAATACTAATTCTAATACTAATACTAATTCAGACAGTCTGGGAAAGGCCCAGTAGTCTGTATTTTAATCAAATATTTCAGGTAATTCTGGTGCAGACAGTTCTTAGGCATCATTAAATGAATATTTAAGGAAGAACATAGACCCTGGGATCAGATTGACCAGGTATTGGTTTCACAGTTACTAACTGTGTGGTCACATGTAAGTTCCTAGTTCTTAAACTCACCAAATCTCAGTTTCCTCATTGGGAATACTGGATAAAAAGGTATATAAAAAGTACTTGGT
>NW_012153826.1:5616-5983 GCF_000956105.1 Propithecus coquereli
GTTTTAATCTTAGTCATGGCTATCCTGTGATAGTGTTTGCTTAAGATCACAGAACCTGGGTCACAGTAACATCCCTGTACATGTACAGACACATCACAAAACACACCCACAGATTCTTTCAACAAGCAGCCTCCCCTGTTAAAAACAGAATATACAATCCTCAATGTTTTAGCAAGAAGATCTCCTGAGAGAACATGTCTATATTGGGAGGCTTAGTTTCTACTGGAGGGCTGTGCCATAGCTTCACTGTATCCTAGTTCACTGCTATAGCCTAGGTCTCACCAGCCCCTTCCCCCAGGAAATGGTCTCTATCCTTGCATTGTGTATGTGTGTTGAAGAAGTGGTGAAAGACTAAGAGAAGGGACAG
>NW_012153827.1:0-827 GCF_000956105.1 Propithecus coquereli
GCTTGAGCCCAGGAGTTTGAGGTTGCTGTGAGCTAGGCTGACGCCACGGCACTCTAGCCCAGGCAAGAGAGCGAGAAAGAAAAAAAAATGAAAAAAAGAAAATACATGATGTAGAGAGAACTGAGAGCCAGTTGTAGCAAGGAGGCCTTGCGTTAGGAAGTAGTGGAAGGATGTGGGGAAAAAAGGACTCCAAGATAAGGTAAGACAGGTGTTATTACAAAGGTGGGTACAATATAAAGTAGAAAGGGAGGAGAAAGGGACAAAGATTTGGAGCACAAGGAGGGAGCAAGGGTGGGGGATTCGAGAAGGCATTTCAGAGCAGGTAATCCAGGTAAATCCAGGACCACCTGGTGTGGGCCGTAAATTCCATGCTGGGGAGTGTAGCCTGTATCCAATAAGCACTGGGGAGTGGCTGAAGGTTAAGGGCGTGCTGATGACCTCTGCAGCACCTGTAGGGTGGGGCAGCATGGAGAGAGCAGGGCAGAAGGAGGGGGGCTGCAGTAGTTCAGCAGGCGGGCGGGAGGGCCTGGCCTGCAGCAGTGGGGGTGGGACTGAGACCCACGGCAGGGGCTTGGGGAGAGGAAGTAGGTAGAGACTCCGGGACTCTGAAAACCGGCTGCTTGGATGATTTCACAATTAATCAGCTGTATCGGGTATATTTTATGTAAGCTGGTCTGGGAGGCTGTTAAGGGTTGCTCATAAAATAGGAACAAGTTTAAATAAAATCTTTAATTACATAAACTCTCAAAAATTCATATAATTCTCCCCCTCTATTTATCTAGCACCTCGTAAAGGAATAATTCTTTTTAACTCTAACCAATTCCACT
>NW_012153827.1:11617-12030 GCF_000956105.1 Propithecus coquereli
AAGGAATCTAAATAGCATAGCAATTTGATGCCTACCATCAGCCAATCATCCATGGTAAAAACACACGAAACCATCTTTTCTTTAAGAATCTGGAATTTTACATCTCTCCTTTTCTCTATAAACTTATATTTCCACTTGGCTCCCCCCATAGAATTTTATCCTAATATTATATGTGTGTGTATGTGGGTATATATGTACATATGTGTGTCTGTGTATTATATGTGTGTGTGTATATACTGTATATATGATAGAAAGTCTTTCACTGATCATACTTTCATAATTTCCTGCAACTAAATATATCCATTAATTGAAATTATAGGCCAAGTGTGGTGGCTCATATCTGTAATCCCAGCATTTTGTGGGGCCGAGGCAGGAGGATCACTTGAGGCCAGGAGTTCGAGACCAGCCTGAGC
>NW_012153827.1:23835-24196 GCF_000956105.1 Propithecus coquereli
CAATGACCACTTAAAGTCTTGTTATTCACAGATGGTTAATTGTTTACTCTGGAACTTTCCTGAGCAACTGTAAGCATAAAGTGTTTCATCTTCAAGAAGATTCATGGGAAGGACTCTGATGTGTATAGGTTTCTAATAACTTTAAGATCATACCATTGGACTAGGTAAGAATTCCCAGAACTCTAATGAAGAAACTGGTTCATAAAACTCCTAACTCAACCTCAAGCAGAACAAAAATTAACTGAATACTAAGGAAATAATCTGGTAGGTTGTAATGCTAATTCGGCCAGTACTAAATTGTGAAGATATGCAATTTGAATTCCATAAGATTGATCCAAGTCAAATTACCTATGATAACCTA
>NW_012153828.1:0-735 GCF_000956105.1 Propithecus coquereli
GGGATACCAAGCATGTAGAAAAATGTTCAATAAATATTTGTTGAAAATAGTTTTTTTGAATGTGTAGTATAAAAAGAGGATAAACCTAAAAAAAGAATGTCAAGGATCTAAAGAAGAGCCATCTAAGTCTTTGTTTCTTTCTTTCTTATTTTTAACTTGAAAATTAGGGACACATCATTATTTTGGGGAGTAACAGTTATACCACTTTCCCCTGCCGGCACCCCATAAGTTGCATCCAGGGAGCCTCCGTTTGTCACGAAAGCTTTGGGAAACATTCTGCAAAATAATGATGAAAATGCTGACATAATTTTTTCTTTTTTTATGTCAAAATATTTAGCAGATACAAATGTTTTGTGTTATGTGCATAAATTGTATCATGCCAAAGTCAGGGCTTTTGGTTTACCCTTCACCAGTACAGTGTACTTCATAGGTAGATTTTTATCCCTCACTCCCTCTCACCCTCCCCGATTCTTAGTTTCCCATGTCCATTGTTACTCCTTATGACCATATATATCCTTCGTTTAGCTCCCACTTATAAGTGAGAACATGTGGTAGCCGTTTTTCCATTCCTGAGATACTTCACTTAGGAAAATGGTCTCCAGTTCCATCTAAGTAGCTGCAAAGGACATTATTTCATTACTTTTTATGGCTGAGTAGTACTCCATAGTATAAATATACCACATTTTCTTTATCTGCTTGGCAGTCCATGGGAACTTTAGGTTGATTCCATATCTT
>NW_012153828.1:785-1203 GCF_000956105.1 Propithecus coquereli
GCCAAAGTCAGGGCTTTTGGTTTACCCTTCACCAGTACAGTGTACTTCATAGGTAGATTTTTATCCCTCACTCCCTCTCACCCTCCCCGATTCTTGGTTTCTCATGTCCATTGTTACTCCTTATGACCATATATATCCTTCGTTTAGCTCCCACTTATAAGTGAGAACATGCGTTAGCCGTTTTTCCATTCCTGAGATACTTCACTTAGGAAAATGGTCTCCAGTTCCATCCAAGTAGCTGCAAAGGACATTATTTCATTACTTTTTATGGCTGAGTAGTACTCCATAGTATAAATGTACCACATTTTCTTTATCTGCTTGGGAGTCCATGGGAACTTTAGGTTGATTCCATATCTTTGCTATTGTGAATTGTGCTGTGATAAACATTCAAGTGCAGGTGTCTTTTTAATAAAATGAC
>NW_012153828.1:2818-3079 GCF_000956105.1 Propithecus coquereli
CTTTTAGGATCTTTGATTTTGCATAAGTAAAATCAAAATTAGGGAAGAAATGCCAAGAAGGCAAGTTGCTTAGAATTTGCATCATTCTAAATTTAGTATTTATACTAATTGATTAAACTAAGAAGTTGAATAATTCTCAGTTTAATAATTAATGGCATAAAGTGTGAAGGGCAATGGTCTTCAATCTTTAAGAATTTAAAAATTTTTATATCCCTCACATATGTAGATCTAAAGGTTTTCATTACAAGTTTAAATTCTTGC
>NW_012153829.1:0-373 GCF_000956105.1 Propithecus coquereli
TATTTGTAGAATCTCAAAATTAGAAAAATACATAAAAGTCACCTAATTCAACAGGAATCTTATGTCTGAATGCCCTGTCTCTCACTCCACATAACATATGCTGAATATCTGGCGATTGCTTTCTTTTTTTGTATTTAGATGTAAGCCATCTACTAAAATATTAACAGCTACCACATTTTATTATCAAAACTATTGTCAGAGTTTAAGGAAAACTGAATTTCATCCAAAAGTTTTAGTGAATGAATAGAATGCTGAATTGTCACCTAATTAATAAATGCGTTCTGCAGACAGGATTCAGACATTCTGAACAGTCTCGTGTGCAAAGCTAACATCACTGTTTCGTTTCTGTCAGGTCTATTATCTTGGCATTTTA
>NW_012153829.1:9378-11223 GCF_000956105.1 Propithecus coquereli
TGAGATTTCTGGATCATATAGTAGTTCTATTTTTTTGTTGTTGTTTTGAGGAACCTCCATAATGTTTTCCATAATGGAGGTACTAGTTTACATTCTTACCAACAGCATGTAAGGATATCCTTTTCTTCACATCCTATTCAACCTTTGTTATCTTTTGATTTTTTGATAGCAACCATCTTAACAGATAAGAGTTATATCTCATTGTGGATTTGATTTACATTTTCCTAATGATTAGTAATATTGAGCACCTTTTCACGTACTGTTAATAATTTGTATGTCTTTTCAGACATTTTGCTCATTTCCTAATAGGTTTATTTGTTTTTTGCTATTCAGTTGTATGAGTTACTTGTATATTTTGGATACCAATCCATTATTAGATATATTATTAGCAAATATTCTCTCTTATCTCCTAGGTTGACTTTTCAGATTTTTTTAAGGCACCACTGAGCCTGCGTCCTCTTCCTCTTCCTTCAGCCGTAGGGAGAGAACGATTATCCTCGGCAAATGGCGGTTTCAGCAAAGCAACACCAAGAGCTGACTTCACGCTGAGGAAAGAATGCTACACCTCCTTGTGGTTTCCAGTACAATATACATTCAGAGAAACTTTTCTAGTAATGAACTATAGAAATGATCTCTGAAAGTATAGTGTTATCTTTTCATTTTATTAATTGTTTCCTTTGTTGTGCAGCAGATATTTACTTTGATGTAATCTCACTTGTTTGTTTTTGCTTTTGTTGCCTGTTCTTTTGGCGTCATATCCAAAAATTGTTGCCAAGACTAATGTCAAAGTGATTTTTTCCCATTTTTTCTATTTTTTTGAAGAGTCTTATCTTTAAGTCTTTAATCCATTTTAGTTGATTTTTGTGTGTATTATAACATGAGTCAAGTTTCATTCTTTCGCATGTAGATATTCAATTTTCCCAACACCATTTTTTGAATAGATGATGTTATTCCCATTCTGTATTCTTGTTGCTCTTAACAAGACTACATATTCATGGGTTTATTTCTGGGATCTCTATTCTGTTCCATTGGTCTATTTGTCTCTATGCCCGTACCAGACTTTTTTGATTACTACAACTTTGTGATAACTTGAAATCAGGAAATGTGATTCCTCCAGCTTTTCACTTCCAGCTGAAGATTCCTTGGCTATTCAGAGTCTTTTGTGGTTCCATATAAATGTCAGGATTATTTTTTCTGTTTTTTAAAAAAATGTCATTGGAATTTTTAGGATTCCATTGGTTTAGGAATCCATAGGATTGCACTGATTCTTTAGATCACTTTGGGTAGTATAGACATTTTAACAATACCACAGAAATACAAAAAATTGTAAGACACTACCATGAATAATTATATACCAACATTGCATAATCTGGAAAAAACGAATAAATTCCTAGACACATAAAACCTACCAAGAATGAGTCATAAAAAGTAGAAAATCTAAACAGACCAATAACGAGTAAGGATATGAAATCAGTAATCAAATTCTCCCAACAAAGAAAAGCTCAAAATAGATGGCTTCAAGCTAAATTCTACCAAACATTTGAAGAATAAAGTTAAGACCAATCCTTCTGAAACTCTGCCAAAAGTTTGAAAAGGAGAGAATATCCCGAAATTATTGTGTAATATCAAATCCAGAAGAGGACACTACAATAAAAGAAAATTACAGCCTAATATCTCTGTATACACTATACACACACACACACACACACACACACACACACACACACCCCGTATTTTCTTTATTCACTCATCTGTTGATGGGCACTTAGTTTGATTCCGTATCTTTGTAATTGTGAATTGTGCTGTGATAAACATTCAGGGGCAGGTGTCTTTTTGATATAATTA
>NW_012153829.1:11273-12401 GCF_000956105.1 Propithecus coquereli
CATATTTTAATAATAAGATGTATGTATTTTATTTTAGGTCTAGTTTTAATGTAATTATTGACATATTAATACCATCCAAATCTCTTAATAATTATACACTTTAAAACCCAACATATTTTGAAATTTTAATATGAAATTCAATAAACATTCTGTATGTAGGTACTTTTATAACCCTACAGGAGCTTTAAATAAATGTTTAGACATTATGAACAAGACTATACCAAATGCTATGATTAATGTTACTAAACAGTTTCTATTAAAAACTTCTGTTTTCAGAACCTGACATAATTCTGAAAAAGTCTCGGTTTGCACTAAAGTGTCGCATGTTTTGCCTTTTTCCCAAGGTGATTTTTTTCTCAAGTGTGGGCGGAAAATCTGTTCCCTTTGTCCAACAAAAGAGAATGTAAAAAAATATATTTTTTCATTGTAAGAATAATTTGGTACTTGTTTGCATTTAAAGCAGTTCAAGTGATATACTTACATAACCACTATAAATAATTTTGCACTTTATTTTGATTATAAAAATTATACATAATCATTGTAGAACTATTTAGAAGCATTTAAAGAAATTCAAAAACCAACACATAGTATTAACCATATTTTATGTTTTTCTATTTCTTTGCAATCTTTACAAAATAGATATACTGAATATTTTAGAAATTGGAATATGTAAGTATAAAGAAGCAAGCCATGTTTTCAAAGAATCTAAATTGTAATTCTAAATAGTTCCATAATAACTCATTAATGCAAGAACTATAATTGTTTTATCAATCATCAATAATAGAACAAGTATTTTGTCTCCAATTTCCTATCATAAAAGTTATATAATGTACACATATATTTGTGTGATTCAGTATTTCTTTGCAGAAACTTCCTTGTATTGCAAAAGACTGCTATCAACTGAATATGTTCTTGCATTTATTAAGAATGAAATCAGATTATGTTTCCTATCCTCCTTTATAATTAGGTATGGTTATGTGACTAATTTCTCTTCAACCAAAGGTTAGCCGAACTGAAGGGCACCACATCCAGGTCTTTCTCATGAAATCTCCTATTTACTGTCCTCCATGTTCTTCTGTTCTGAATGACTGGTCTGCTGCCAACAAAGGTGGCTTTGGAAACATTTGT
>NW_012153829.1:12451-13820 GCF_000956105.1 Propithecus coquereli
TCATTTAGTTCTTTAAAGTACTACACAGCAGGCTTACATTGAAAACATGTGCAGCGACATTCAGTCTGGATATGTCCGATGTTATCATTTTTCCCTTGACTTTGAAGAATTCTGTGTAGAAATAGGCTACCTGGGATCCTGGAAAGATTGTTCAGGGCCACTTGGGAAGGGATCCCACAGCCTTTGCTATGAAGACCTGTCCTGGATGACACTGTGTTGCTTAAGTTACCAGGGAAGATTAATATTTATAAATATTTGTTTTCAGAGAGATGCAGAGATCAGTAGTGTAAATCTTTTAGGAAGATGCTGCAACCTGAAGCATAAAAAGATTATGAAAAGACAAGAACGTGGCTGTGTTTCCAATTCTGACAAGACATTACCTGCATGTAAAGTGTCCCCAGGTAGAAAGCAGAGGACAGCAAAAGCCGTACTAATTTATATTTCACTTATTTGTTCTCCATGCAGTCAATTACTGCATCCTTGGATTAAAAAACATCAGAGATGAGTATGTTCTTAGTGTTTCTTCCCACCAGTCCCTACTCCATTTGAAAAATTTCAAGGGCTATTCATCAAGTTTTCATTTCTTTTAGAGCTTACTCCTGCAACATAGCACACTTAATACTCCTTCTTGCCTTGTCTAAATAACTTATAATGACTCAGCAGAGCTTATCAAGCCTCTAAATCTAACTTCCCATGCCAGAAAACTTAGGCAATAGAGGTATGACACCATGAGGACGAAATAATCCAAACCCAGGAAGTGGAAAATGCTATAGAACAAGTGACCCCATTTAAATAGTGAAAGAAGAAATAAAAAGCATTAACCAGATAAACTGAGGAAAAGGCTGTAATAAATGAAATAATGGGCCATATTTGGATCTTGACTGAAACACCAACCAAAAGACAACTTCGAAATGTATTTTCGATACTCCAGAAAAGATGAACATGATCTGTTATTACATGATATGAATAGACTATGTTTAAACTTTTTGGTGTGATAATGGTATTATTATAGTAAAATATTTATTTGTGACATACAATAATGTACTTATGGGAAAAAAGCATAATACTGTCTCTCCTCTTTGGGCTGAAGATGACTTTGGGGGGACTCCTATTATATTTAAATGATTTTCCTGATTATATTTATGATGATGGCATTCTGGAGTGATAGAAGTCCTGTGTGGCAGTACTTTAGTGATAAAGAAACAAGGTTATGTTTAATATAGCAGGCAATATCACCACTGCACCAATCAGAAGTGTATGACAGATTGAGTTACTAGCAGCAATTGTTGCTACTTTGAATGCATATGTATAATATATGTGAATATATGTATATACACACATACACACAGATATATACACATTTATTAAC
>NW_012153829.1:16425-16886 GCF_000956105.1 Propithecus coquereli
TATGTAAGTATAAAGAAGCAAGCCATGTTTTTAAAGAATCTAAATTGTAATTCTAAATAGTTCCATAATAACTCATTAATGCAAGAACTATAATTGTTTAATCAATCATCAATAATAGAACAAGTATTTTGTCTCCAATTTCCTATCATAAAATTATATAATGTACACATGTATTTGTGTGATTCAGTATTTCTTTGCAGAAACTTCCTTGTATTGCAAAAGACTGCTAACAACTGAATATGTTCTTGCATTTATTAAGAATGAAATCAGATTATGTTTCCTATCCTCTTTTATAATTAGGTATGGTCATGTGACTAATTTCTCTTCAACCAAAGGTTAGCCGAACTGAAGGGCACCACATCCAGATCTTTCTCATGAAATCTCCTATTTACTGTCCTCCATGTTCTTCTGTTCTGAATGACTGGTCTGCTGCCAACAAAGGTGGCTTTGGAAACATTTGT
>NW_012153829.1:16936-17285 GCF_000956105.1 Propithecus coquereli
ACTTAGTTTGATTCTGTATCTTTGTAATTGTGAATTGTGCTGTGATAAACATTCAGGGGCAGGTGTCTTTTTGATATAATTATTTCTTTTCCTTAGAATAGATACTCAGTAATGGGATTGCTTGATTGAATGGTAGGTCTACTTTTAGTTCTTTGAGGAATTTCCATACTGTTTTCCATAGAGGTTGCACTAGTTTACATTCCCACCAACAGCATATAAGTGTTCTCTTTTCACTACATCCATGCCAACATCTGTTTTTATTGTAATTTCTTAATAATGGCCATTCTGGTAGGGGTAAGGTAGTATTTTAATGTGGTTGTAATTTGCATTTCCTTGATGATAAATGATG
>NW_012153829.1:19855-22485 GCF_000956105.1 Propithecus coquereli
AAAAAAACAATTGAGAAATAAACTTGTCAATCATTGACATCCGTAATATACTTCACAGGATAAATTAAGGTCTCTGGAGATTTGCTAACGTCCTCATTGTCACTTTACCTCACATATCACTATCCATCACTGTAACATCCTGAACCCAGTGAATCCATTAAGGAAATGTTCATGCCCAGTACAGACCTTATACAAATTCCTTTGGATAACGCTGATTTAATATTATTTGTTGTTGATTCACACTAAATGGGTGTCAGGAAAGCCATAGTATCATAGGCATAAAGTCACCATTTTAATATACAAACATGCTCCAGAAATTAAATCAATTCAAATGACTAAATTGCTCATCTCTACCCAAGCTTTCCATCTAATAAAAGATAAACATACAAATAATTATATAGATGGTAGGTGTGCTTTTGGAGTGGACCTTGGTAATTTTGAATGCTTTGACAAAAGAGGCTTCCTGACCTCCATAGAATCTGCCATAAAATAGAACAAACAAATTAAAATATATTTTAGATTACTTGCTGTTCTATGGGCAGCCATAGTAAAGGTGGACTGTCATTCAAAACATACAGGCTTAGAACCCCAGAATCCCCTATGAGCACCTTAAAAAGCACTATAAAACAAATCAGTTGCCTGCAGGTATGGGCTATAAATATGGTATGATTTGTTAGTTTAGTCTCAGGATGAATTGAGGTTTTTCCTTGCCAGAGAGCAGCTGTTTTAACAGTAACAAAAAACAAAAATTGTTCATTTGTTTTATTTCTAAACTGGGGAATTCCAATCTAACTTTCCAGTGTCAAGGATACAAATTATACTGGGACTATCACTGAAGAGTTTTGCAAAGCCTTGCTATTACTCAAAATATCCATTGCTCGTATCATACTCAATCCTTAATCTGTATTAAGGATACCCAGAGAACTCTAAAATAAGGCAAGTGTACTACTCAGGAGAGCTCCCTTGAGGTATTATCCTACTCCCTTTTCATGCATGCTGTATGAGCTGCAATTCCAATTGTGGAATAATGCAAATAAAAAAAGGTTCTGAATTTTTTTCTTACCTTTTTTTTTTCAGTCATAAATAAGCATAGGTATGCTCTAGAGGCTAAAGTGAGCAGTTTATATCCATTACCCGGTATAGTCTTAGACAATCACTTGCACCAACTTTTCCCTTGGTTAGACAAAGAGAACTTGAAGTAGCAAATATTTCCTGTTATGCTTGCAAATGAAAAACAAAGATCAGGTAAAACAATTCATGAATAGTTTAATGAAAATGACCATGTGGTCTAGCACAGGCCTTGCCATTCTTTGAACTATGTTTTCCTCATCTGTATTTGTTAATCTATGCCTCTGACTCCAGAGTCTCATGTTAGGACTCATTGGCCAATATCTTCTGTCCAGAGCCTTAAATCCTACTGTGCAGGCATAGTCATGGAAGATGCTTGAGTAACACATCCTCCAGTTAGAAAACAAACAAACTAAAAAATTATGATAAACTTATTCCAGTCCAACTTCTCATCTGTAAAATTCTGAAAATGTATGGAATTAGGCTCTACAGAATAAATTATGAGCTGACCCAGCTCTGGCCACCAATAGCAAGCAGCTAGGCTATTACAAACAACACTCACAGAGTACACCCAAAAGTCAGACATGGCCCGTTTGTGACCACTCTGTGACCACCTCTAAAATAAGACAGATAGAAAGACTCTACAAATTAAAAACATTGACTAAATCTTCTTTATCTTCTGACGACTTCTTTTATACTGACAACATTAGTCAAGCTTCCTCTCGCTTTCTAGATAAAAAATAACAACTAACCAACAACCTAATAGTCCCTACTTACTGCCAACACCTAATCCATAAGTATCTTTGTTTTCCTTAAACTCTCTTTAGAATCACACATACAAAGCCCCTCTCAATCTCCCTTACCAACACAGCCTAGGTACTTTAGAGAAGAAAAAGAAATATCTTTTCCTCATCCATCACAAAGTTTATGGCTAAGACCCCCATAACAAAAGACATATTAACAGAGAAAAGCAGACAAACTATTTAATATGCATTTTAGGGGACAGAAGATCCTTTAGATATGAAGACTCAAGGGCCCAGGGAAAACTCTGTATTTTGATGGAAATTCATGCAGAAGTATGATTGTAGGACAAAAGAGTATGATCTAATAATGGCGACAAATTGGGGGGAACTCAGTGAAGCCTGTTTGTTCAGATTCTTTTCTGTATTTCTGTGTGACATTCCTTCCCTTTCAGTGTATGGTAGGATAAGTGCCACATGAGGGTCTCCAGGGAAAAAGGAAAGGACAATGTCAGAGAGTGACTTTCCTAGGTTTTATGGCATATTTCAGGGAGAAAAGGGTAAAGGAAATTCCAGGTTATATGACCCGCTTCAGGAAAGAGGAGACAGGAGAAGGCCAGAGACACCTTGTTTCTATAGTTTTACCAATTTGGTTCAGTGAAAAATACTCAGCATACCAAGGTGCCATCTTTTCGGGTATCATGTTCTGAGCCCTGACATACTTATAAATTACCTTGTTGCTGAAATCTAAATAGGTCTAACTTTCAATAAAGGTGTGTTCTTGGAGGTCTTTGGCTGATGGGCTTCTATATTTCTTAGGGC
>NW_012153829.1:23010-25819 GCF_000956105.1 Propithecus coquereli
AGAAGTTTGGAGTATGTTCCTAACAGTCCTACCTTTGCTAGTGATTTTTTCTCTATGTGGAATGCCTTTTTCCCATCCTCCCCTCAATCTGATAGCTAATTTGCCGCATTCTCTTTGGCTCATGTGTTATCTCCTTCAGGAATCTATCCTTGACCTCTTTAAACTGAATTAGTTGGCCCTTTTCTGTGATTCCATGATACACTATACAAATTATCATCCCATATCCTTAAATTATTTTTTCTGACTCTGTTTCTCCCATAACTAATGGGTTTCTTGAGAGAAATCTTACCTTATTCATTTCTGTATCTGCAATGCGTAGCTCAGTGATTGCACAATAATCTCCCAGTAAATGTGTAAGAAATAAATGAGTGGTTATAATCTCTTCCTATTTCAGAAGTAAAATCTAGCAGAGACAGCCAGGTGCTTCTTATTTAAAATACATCATTTTGAAAACCTAATAAATACTCCCATATTTGCTATTGTGACTGATTAAGTGTTCTCTACAGTGTATAATGAAATTACTTTCTTTGTATTGAAAGTGATTTTGTTGCACTATTGAAAAAATATCAATTAGATACTAATTAGTCTTGCTCTCTGCTTGTGGAGGGTTTGAGGTAAATGGGTGTGGAAAAGAATGGGAGTAATAATTAAGTAAACATTTAGGCAATTCAAACCTTGTGCTCCTTGCAGATAAAAATGCAAATCAGGTTTGCAATGTAACCTCCATACAGACAACCAGGGCAGATGCTAATGAATCTAACATGTTTGTCTTGAGTAGTTTAGTTTTAAAACCATTGATTTCTTTACAAAAAAAGGACTGAAACATAAAGTTGTTATGCTGTACCAAACCTGGAAAATTAAAGGCTGCTAATGGCCCTTTGTAATACATTGAGAAGATGATGATTATGAAAAAGCACAGCAATACTGATGAATCATTCTCATCTGGCAAGAGGTCCTGATTTATTTGACAGAGGTGCCTTGCATAGATCAGCATAGAGAAGTGAGAGATAGCAGCTATTGCGCTACATGATAGTGTAATAATACAACATTTACAGAGTTTTAAAGTGCAAGTGAGAAACAATAAAAGTGAAGAATTTCACAGTTAAAGAAGAAACATACCAGTCTGCCCTTTAGCACAAAGTCACAACCAACAATTAAGGGACTCATGATTCAGGGTGAATGTGGCTGCTTGTTTAAAGAAATAGTCTGTACCAATTATTCAAGTCTTATTTATTTCATTTTTCACACTGAGAAATATACATACTTTCTTTACAATGCCTTGATAACAACACTCCGTAAACCATATGGTTTTACTTTTCTACTCAAAAAGAAAAAAGAAAAATGTTTGGTGAGCAATTGCCAATCCTGTGTAAACCTAAGCTGGCCTAGCTGCCTGTATATCCAAATCTATGATGCCCATTTTCCCAAATTTATTTCCCTCTCCTCTCTAATTGCACCCTGTACTGGAATTACTGTCTCCTTGGTCTGAAATAGTCCTTGAGAGCTTTTGTTTGCATAAGTCAATCTCCTTCTTTGCAGTTCTTTCTCTCTTCCCTATGTCTACCCAATTCATGCTCATATTTTAAAAGTCCCTCCTATGTCCTATAAAAATAACATTTAATTTTTACTGAATGCTTCTTATGTGCCAAAGTGGGCTGAGAAGTTTACATGCAGTATATTATTTAATCTTCATAAAAACCTTGAGGATGTTGTAATAATTATACCCGTTTCATAGATGATGAAACTCAGAGATAAAGAAGTCACATAATATCCCCGTGGTCTATCGCCTAGCTACTAACACAATTTAAACTTGGTTCTGACCAACTACAAAAATTTCCTTCTGTGTTCCTTCTGTAATTATTACCATCAACTCAGAATTTAGCTTTCAATTATCTTATGACTATTTTCACATGAATCATTTATGTATCCAAGAGTAGACTATCAGATGGAAGAAATCTTAAGTCTTATCTTTTTGAGTTTCCAGACTATTTAAAATGTTAACTAAGGAATCTTAAACTAAGAGGAAGAAGCTGAGGCACAAAATACAATTTTAAAGAATTTACATGAGCCAAAGTGAGGATGGCTGCCTGAGAAATACTTCCAAGTTGCCCTGGGGAGTGCATCATCTGGCCTTTGTTACAAGCAGGTTTTTAAAGGCAAAAGGGGAAGAGGAATGGACTGATACAACCAACGTTGTTTGACATGAGTTCTCACTAGTTTACAGAAATAGCATTGATTAGTGGTTGGCTGTATGCATTATTGAACTATAGCGTAGGAGTTTTGCTGTCCAGTGTATGGCATTTTATGTCTACTTGCTGTCAGTCTAGAACACATATAGTGAATGACTTCGAGAGCTAATTGTTTAGCTCAAAGGAGGAGTGGGAAGTGACCATTGTCACATTTTACGTTCCTCTGTTGGCTTGATAATGTAAATGAGGTGACATTTCTCAGATCAAAAGAGTTGTTTTCTTTCTCTTTCCTCCTTTTGCTCAAGATATTTCTTCTTGAAAGCATTGATAATCAAAGACTGAGTGTCAGGGTGTCCCTCATTGCCAAGACGGTAGATAGTCCTATCCCACGTGGGCAGGGGGTGGTGTCAAGATGGCTCAGTGAAGAATTTTTAATTGTACCCTGAAGCTGAAATGGATGGTGTCACAGAGTGGCAAAAATGAGACCTCAGTCAAAACATTCATTGATTTATATAGCTGCTGCTGCTTGTTGAATCATCCATAGTTTTGGAGATTGCATGATTTAAGTTTTCTCAAAAGAAGTAAAACGAGAGATACATAGCATTATTAATTTTATTTAT
>NW_012153829.1:26555-30629 GCF_000956105.1 Propithecus coquereli
TTTATTTTATATTTCAGAATATTACGGGAATACACACGTTTTGGTTACGTAGATTGCTTTTGTACCACTTGAGATCAAGTTATAAGCATGCTCATCATCCAGATAGTGTACATAGCACCTATTAGGTATGATTTCACCCATCCCTGCCTCCCAACAGAAAGATTTCTATTTATGTATTCATGGGAAGCAGCACCTCACCAAGGCAAAAGCATTCTCTTGATGAAATGCATGAAGCTATTTTCTTGATGGCCAGGTAGATAATTAATAGATTTTCCCCAAAGAGAATCTCCACCTAAAATAGATTGGCAGTCACACTTAGAGAAAAGTTTGAGGGATCTAGTCCAGCACTGGATTTCTTCAGAGCTATATACAGAGAGAGGGTGACCAAATATCCTAAGAGATATTTCCCTTCATCGTTTCATGACCTTAGACATTTATTAGTCCATGGATGGTGATCTCTTTCACAGACAAAAATAAATCCTGATGGTGCACAGGTAAGTATATTATAATTTGAGTACACCTGCTTTGTGGCATTATTAAACCACGGATCAAAAATGTTAGAGAAAGAGAACAAGTTGGATCCTGTTAGAAAGAAGGATTTTTTTAAAAAAATTTTTAACAGCATCTTGGTTTTTAACACTGTCATTTCTGAGTAAGGCTGCACACATTTTGACAACAAAATTCTAATGAGTTAAATGGAAACATGGGACAAGCAGATTTGGGGGAAAGTCTGTTAATTATCTACCTGGCCATCAAGAAAATAGCTTCATGCATTTCATCAGGAGAATACTTTTGCCTTGGTGAGGTGTCGCTTCCCATGTATCAGGCAGACCTGATAACGTTTTGTTTTATGTGGCCTCTGAGTGTGTTAGGAATATAATTAGTAATACCAGTGAAATTTAGGATAGGATGTACCAATGGATCACTGTGGTCAAAAGTGGTTTGTGGTTTAGGGTGGCAAACCCAGCGTGTTGTCACATTTATGGCAGTGGCAATGGTTTGTGCAATTCTCATCAGAGAATTATCCCTTCATGCTATAGTAACTTTATTAGGAACAGCAAAAACAGAAACCTGATTATAGATGTTTGTGTGTGTGTGTGTGTTTGTGTGTGTGTATATATATATATATATATATATATATATATATACCATCCCAGTCTTATCATACGATTCTCTTAAGATATACCTAGTATGGTATATTTTAAGAGAACTATATATGGGTAACTTTACCAAAGCCATCAGCAGAAGATACTCACAGTATGAAGGAGGCTTAAAAACATAAATATTCCAGTCTAAAGAAAAAGAAGACCGAATATTTAAACTGTGGTAAGAATTAGAATCATGAAGAAATGGTTATACAAACTGGGTCCGGTATCTTGGGTAGAATAAGACTACCAGGAAGAATGTGGATCAGCTTCAATTGGAGATCTCCAGTCATAGAAGATGTCCACTCTGGTAGGGTTGCCTTTTTAAAGAGAAACATGAATCTATGCGTCAGGGCCCTTAAGTTAGTCAATAATACCTGATATGGTCTCTTCCATTGTGTTTGGAGGGAATCTTTACTTTGATGATTTTTCCAGGAAACAAAATCTCCAGGTTGTAGGCCATGATTTTTAATGCCATGATTTTTAATGCCTTTTTAGCTCTCTGTGGAAGGAATCCATTATTAATTTGGAGTTCTTGGTGAGAAGTTTTGTGTGATCTTGGCAATAATGGAGGATATCACCTTTAAGAAGTGTAGGTTCATAAGCTCTTTATCTAGTCACATGGGTCTTTATGTTATTATTCTAAAGGGAGGGGCTGGTGATTTCTAAATGGGATGATCACAAGTTGAGCAGAATCAATGGGAGAGCTTTTGGCCAGGGAAGGTTAAACTTTTGTTAGTTTTTTTAATTGAGTTTTATTATACCATTGGTCTGTTCCACCAAAACAGAGGATTAAGGGTGATATGTACAATGGCGGAATTGGAATATAGACCAAATGTGGCAAAGGGATCAAATTACTTGACTGATAAAATGTGTTCCTCGTTTGCTACTGAGCTCATATGGAACTTACCTTGAGGGAATTATCTTTTCTAATAACAATTTATCCACTGCTTGGTCCGTGTCTTGTTAGCAAGGGAATACTTCAATCCAGTGAGAGAACATACAAATTATTAATAGCACCAGAAATTATCTGTAACCCTGAGAGGGAGCCAGCTGGACAAAGTCCAATGGCCATATTTCAAATGGTCCTAAAGGTAAAGAAAAATGTCCCTGTGAACCATGAACAGATTTTCCAGGATTATGTTTACAACAAACAATACAGTGAGAATAAACCTTTTGTGCAACAATAGGGGATGGTTTCCAATAATATTGCTTTCCTCATGCTATCATTTTGCCTGAATTCCTATGAGTCAGCTCATGAACATAATGTAAATATGGTAACTGAGGCCCTAAGGGAATAACCAGTCTATCATTAGGTCCATACCATAAACCTGTTTCTGGGGAAAGCTTGCTTCTTTATCTTTCTAGAGGTCTATTTCTTTCTTGGGAGCTCCTGTTTATGCTTCTCTTAATAAAGTTTTAAATGGGTAATAAGTCTGTATGAACATTTTAAGGCATCTATTGTCTGATGTAACCTTCAGGGCTGCATTCTTAGCTACAATGTCAGCAAAATAGTTGCTCTGGCTCTCTGGAGTATCTAGTTTTGAACGAGCAGGAATTTTGATATGAGTTAGAGATTTTGGTTTTTGGATTGTGTCTTAGCCTATTTGTTTTGCTATAAAGAAATGCTTGAAGCTAGGTAATTTATAAAGAAAAAAGGTTTATTTGCCCTATGATTCTGGTGGCTGAAAAATTGGGCATCTGGTGAAAGCCTCAGATTGCTTCCACTAATCGCAGAAGGCAAAGCAGGGCCAGCAGGTGGATAGATCACATTGTGAGAAAGGAAACAAAAAAGAGAGGAGGGAAGTGTCTGGCTCTTTGTAACAACCAGCTCTTGTGGGAAATAATAAGAGCAAAAATCACTTGTTACTGCAAGTGTAGCACAAAGCCATTCATGAGGGATCCACCCTCATGATCCAAACATTTCTCATTAGGCTTTACCTTCAATATTGGGGATCAAATTTCAACGTGAGGTTTAAGGGACTAACATCCCAACTATAGCAGATTGCTTCCAAAAGGTCAGAGACTTGTTGACCATTTTTGATGGGTTGACCTGATGAGATCAGAAACCTGTATTGCTTCCAAAGCATCCCAAAGTCATGGACTACTCTGAATGCATATCTGCTGTCGATATGAATGTTAGCCACTTTATCTTTTGCCAATTGACAAACATGGGTTAGAGCAATTGATTCTGCCTGCCGAGCTGATTTTACATCTGGAAGAGGATTATCCTCTATAACCTCGGTTAGAGACAATATGGCTTTAGCAGTCCAACAATTTTCAGATTCATCTTTCAAATAAAAACCATCAGTGAACAAAATTACATTGGCATTACCTTGGTGTTTCTTGTAAGTCCTCTCTAAGTGAAAAATCAGTCAATTAGGGTGGTGTCTCATCAGTAAGCTAAGGCAAAAGAGTGGCTAAGTCAATATTATTACAGCAGGAAATAGTACTGTTAGGTAAGAACAGAAGAAAAACTTTACAGGAAGCAAGTCTATTGATGGTAATGTTGGGTATGATGTGAGTTCAGAGGGATTTCTACTGTGTGAGGAACATAGATGGTGAGAGGGGATCCCATAACTACTTCCTCAACAGTTTTAAAGAGAAAGGCAGTAGTAGAGATTGCTCTGAAGCACGGTGGCATCTCTCTAGTGACTGCATCAAGTTGCTGGCTGTAATACTCAACAGGTCTATTATGGTCCCCCTGTTTTTAAGTTAATACTTCCTGGGCTTTTCCTTAGTCTTCATAAATGGGAAAATGGAACGTTATAATTGGAATGTCCTAAGGCAGGGGCAGTTGCAAGACTTTCTTTAATAACTTGTATGGCTTTTAGTCTCTCTGGAGTCTAAACAGAAGGACCATGCTGATCCACTTTCAGGAGAGTGTAACAGACAGCACTAATAAAAATTTAGGTATCCAATTCTGATA
>NW_012153829.1:33074-34033 GCF_000956105.1 Propithecus coquereli
AGTACACTGTTGAATTTTCCTTCAACCTACCTTTTTAGGAAAGACCTAGGGAATGGCATCATGAAGAGACTTTGCTAGACTGTGAATCCTTTTATGGCCCACTTCAGTCTGCATTTAAAAATCTTCGAAAGGATTATTCTAGTTTGCCTTTTCCAGCCATTCAGTAGCCCTGCCTTATGATAATAGCATATGAACTAATTGATATAGGTCAGAATATTCAGGCTTTTAAGTCCTGACAATTAAATCAAATTCTTTTGAAAACCCCATGGGATATTGGGGTGGGTCAAAGAAGCCTTTTACAATATTCTTAAGTTCAAATTGTGTCCAAGGGGTCTACACAATAACAGTCTCCCCTCTTGCTGCAGGTTTTAACTTGAAAGGAGATGTCAAAATAGAAGGTTCAGGAAGGAGGTTGGAGACCTGGGGAATTTCCTCACATGGGAGTGGAGTGGTAGGGGAGGCAATTCAGCACAGGAGGGTTCAGATAAGAGGGGATATAAAGGTGCAGGGGTAGGAGGAGGATGAGCAGTCAGAGATGGAAGGGAGAAGGCCTCAAAAGTCTTCTTTTATTCAGAAATAGATTCAGTTATCTTTTTGTTTGCCACTTGAAGAGAGGCAATTTCTCAGAAATTCTTTTAGAAGCTTCTAGGTGCCATTGGAAATAATTCTCTTGCTCAATTTGTCAGATTCTAAAACTAGCTTTTTCTAATTGCGCACACAAATAAGTTATTTTAGGCATTTCAAGAGATCCCCATTCTTGCCACCGCTGCTTACGATCATCCCAAGTTATGTGGATCCTTTTTCCTAGATATTTAGAATCCCCATCAGCTGGCCATTCTAAAGGAAGGTGTACTTTAAAAGAATGCTGAGATTTCGAAGCTTTAATTCCCATAATTTAGGAGCTTTTATATATGTAACCTAAACATTTGTACCCCCATAATATGCTGAAATAAAAAAAA
>NW_012153829.1:34083-35427 GCF_000956105.1 Propithecus coquereli
ACATGGGAGTGGTAGGGGAGGCAATTCAGCACAGGAGGGTTCAGATAAGAGGGGATATAAAGGTGCAGGGGTAGGAGGAGGATGAGCAGTCAGAGGTGGAAGGGAGAAGGCCTCCAAAGTCTTCTTTTATTCAGAAGTAGATTCAGTTATCTTTTTGTCTGCCACTTGAAGAGAGGCAATCTCTCAGAAATTCTTTTAGAAGCTTTTAGGTGCCATTGGAAATAATTCTCTTGTTCAATTTGTCAGATTCTAAAACTAGCTTTTTCTAATTGTGCACACAAATAAGTTATTTTAGGCATTTCAAGAGATCCCCATTTTTGCCACCGCTGCTTACGATCATCCCAAGTTATGTGGATCCATTTTCCTAGATAGTTAGAATCCCCATCAGCTGGCCATTCTAAAGGAAGGTGTACTTTAAAAGAATGCTGAGATTTTGAAGCTTTAACTCCTATAATTTAGGAGCTTTTATATATGTAACCTAAACATTTGTACCCACATAATATGCTGAAATAAAAAAAAATTAAAAAAACACCAATAGATGAATGCATATAGCAGCATAATTCATAATCACCAGAAAATTTAAAAATAATATATTACTATAAACTAAAAACAAGAAAAAAATGACCAATGCCAGGAATGTGTTTTGGGTTGAAGTGTGCTACTCAAGAGTGTCACTTCCCTAGGTGTCATCCAAGAGTCGTGAATTGCTCTTTTACGTATCTCAGACTGCTTCTAACTGGCAGGTGGCAGCAGGGATGTTCAAGGTATGGGGGGACAGTCATTTACGTTATATCTTGATGAGCAAAAAGTATCCCTAAAAAATGTTCTTCTCACGAGGATTGCCATACAAGGCTGTTGTATACCCTGGGAAACAACCCTGAGACCTCCGCAAAGTCTCCAAGTCACCTGCAAAATATCTAAGTCAGCCACTTAGAGTGACCAAAGGAGTAAGAGGGAGCAATTACCTCTTTTCTTTAGGGCAAGAAAATTCACCCTTATGCACTTTTAAATTAAGAACTAACAGGAATTTGTCACAAATAAAAATGAAAGTCCAAATTTCAAGTAATAGAAACCAACTGCAATTTTAAAAGCATGCTACGTAAAGCAAAATCACCAGTGCCAAACTGCCATTACTTTGACCTGGATTTTTCTGCTACAACGTAGGCAGATGTAGAAAAAGGTATCCCCCCCCCCTTTTTTTTCCCTGAAAAAGTCTACTGATTATTAGGCATGGATGAAAAATCTCCCATTATAGAAACGGAAGGCTGGAAAGAACTTGCTCAGGCAAGTCTAGACCTTCAACCAAAGATTAGGAAAGGTTTGGATTTCAGTAGGACTCAGAAT
>NW_012153829.1:43047-46539 GCF_000956105.1 Propithecus coquereli
ACATCTCAATTATAGTAAGAACAAATAAATCCTCATCCTCCTCCTGAGTTGAAAAGGTCCAGCAGACTCAAATTTTATCAGAATTTGGCTGGCTAGTTTCCTCAAACAGATTTTGTCTCTGCTGCTAGTAAGTTTCACATTTAGTAATAGTAGTAGTGAGGTCAGATTGCTGACAGTGAGGACATATTGCTTGAACCCATGAATGGCTTCTCTCTGTGCCACAATGACCACTACATTCATGGACCAACTGCAGCATTTCAGAGTCCAAAGACAAACGATAGCTGGCAGGCATTGAACAAATAATTTGCCAGTTTCTATGGTGGATACTTTCTGTGGACTTTGATATGAGACTCAAAGATCTACAATCTTTTTATCCACCTCATTAGGACCATTCACATGGATCTTCTCCAGACCATCTTCTCTATCATCTTAAAATCTTGCTCATTCCTGGCAACTGAACATTCAACAAGGCCATTCAATACTTCCTGAAATTTCTAATATATTCTTCTCCTGCCTACTTTTCTCTCTAGAACAAGGACACTGCCCAATGGGAGACTATCTCCTCATCGTTGACAGGTGACACTAATTTCAGCTGTAGCAGGTCCAATATATCAAGGTGATCTATCCAATTTTTTTCCCTTCCTCATTAACTAGTTGTAGGATTCCTCCACACACATACACACAAGACCATATGTATGACTTGAGAGAAGGAGTTTAGCCATCTGTATTGGTTTTCTAGGGCTGTTGTAAGAAAGTGCCATGACTTGGGTGGCTTAAACAACAGAAATATACTGTGTCACAGTTCTGGGGGCTAGAAGTCCAAGATTTAAGTGTCAGTACGTTTTGTTCTTCTCAGAATGGTGAGGGAGAATTTGTTCCATGCTAGCCCTCTAGCTTCTAGTGGTTTGCTGGCAATCTACGGTTTTCTTTGTGTTGTAGATCTCTGACTTCACCTTCACATGGCATTCCTCCTGTGTGCATAACTGTGTCCGAATTTCCCCTTTTTATGAAGACACCGATCATATTAAATTAGGGACACACCCTACTCTAGTATGACCTCATCTTAACTAATTGTATATGCAACAATCGTATTTCCAGAGGGTCACGTTCTGCTATATTGGTGAGGAGAAGTTTAGCACTTCAAAACACAAATTTTCCCAGGGCACTATCCAACTCATAGCACCATTTACAATTATATGGAGTCCATCTTCTCTTTTTGTGGATTTGTGTGTGTTTGTGTATGTGTGTGTGTGTGTGTTTGAGTATTGTTAGGCCTAAAGAATTCACCCTCCCCAAACTTCTATCCAAACCTCTTATAAAACCCACAGCTTTCCCCTTCCTAAGAGTGTATTAGGCATGTAGCCTTTGCCAGACCCCTAGCGAGATACAGGAATGGAATGCAAGAGGAGAACTTACTTTCCTTATCCCTCCTGATAAGGGTGATACTTATCACTCCCGGTTGTTTGAAAAGAATTTATTGTAGTGTCTCTTCTGGCCCAGTTGCTCACTCCCCCTGGAAAAACCCTCAATAAAACCCAAGGCTCTCCCCTCCCTCAGCGTGGATGCTTTTTTTGGCCTCCACCCATCTACACACAGATGCCCAAAATAAACAGCATTTGCTACACATGAAGCTTTGCTACACATGAAGCTTTGTGTGTCTCCCTCTCAGCTCCAGACCTAACAAGTATATGAATGTGTGTATACTTCACACTTGATTAAACCAACTCACAAATATACACATGAATTACAGTTGTGCCCACCCAAATCAATGCTTCAATGGTCTATCCTGGTCATATGGATGGTTCTGGTCAAATCATTTTACATAAGCTAGATTAGGCCCAGTAACCTGTCAGGCATTTCTTTTTGAATGGGCAACCGTTATATGCTGCAGATGGTCTTTTTTCCAGAACCCTAGGGATTTGCATAATGTCTCTCCTATTAGAGCTTGCCAGGGACACCATATGCCATTTCTATCTGCCACAGATATCTGGGATTTTAGAGTCTACTGAGTCTTATTGCTGAATGCAGTGAAGCTTGTATCAAAACCTAAACTTGCTGTAGGACTTTTGTTTTCTCTGTACCTCACTCAAATATGGCATCCTTCCAAGTCACTTGGTTAGAGTAGCATTCCCAATTGTATTATGGGCTATTTACAAAATACAAAGTGATTTATCATCATGTACTGTGCCTCTTTCTTCATGGTTGATATTGAACATTCAGTAACTTGCCATGTATCTTAGATAGAATGGCTCCAAACCATTAGATATTAAAGATGTCCCTAACATTGCAAAACCCTAAAATTTTGTAGGGTTTATCTCCCACTATTTACAGGGCTCTCAGAATACTTGCTACTTTTGATCTTGAAGGTGACACTAATCTCTGCTATACCATCTTATGTATTTTTTATTTTTCTAATTGACTTTCTTGACTAAAGGAGGAGCAGTTTCTGGGTCTTCAGATTCATCTTTCTTAACATAATCTCACTTACTACATAAATTATAGAACTACCATGAAAATTCTGTTCATTGCGATATATATTATTCCATATTATATAATGAAGGACCAGGGGAAAGACCACAGGGTGGGTCCATGGAACTCCCAGACCCTTTGTGAGAGGAACTGGGTACAAGAATTCTTGTATAACCTCTATTCTTCCCACTCCAACAGAGGAGCTGTAACCATGTTTTGAATCTCCTGGTAACAGTATACACTCACCCTCTAATCAATTGTTCTTGTAAGATCTGGACATTCTGTTTACCTACTGTATAGTATTTCTGGTAAATGACTGTAGATTCCTTTGGGAAAGAATTAGATAAAAACCTTGTCATAAATTCTTTCTGGGACAATTCAGTTTCTATCCCCAAGGGGTATAGGACTCTTCCTCAATGAATAGTCTCTTAGTCTGAGAATTGACTCAATTCTAAAGAGTGTGTGAGAGACAATAATTCTCAATGAAGACAATGCATCAGCCCTCTCATTGACAACTTTTGATTTTTTGGTTATATAAGCAGAGTACTATCTTCATTGGCTGCCCATCTGTCTTCCACTAGTAACACTAAGTTCTATTACCCACTGCCACTGATCCTGCATGCCAATGCCAGCTGGTAATATTCAGCCTTGCTGCCCATTCTGGCAATTCTACACACTTTATCTTTGACAGTTATGTGCTGCCACCTGGTCCAACTCTTCCAGAGCTTTATAATCATTGATACTTGCAAAATGTTTCACAGAAAATCTTTTTTCTATGAAATAATTTTCATTAGAAAAACTCTTGTGTATGCATCAGGTATTGCTACATTTCCACTGCATAACATACCACTCTAAAACTTAATGTCTCACAAAAACTATCATTTTTTTTCCTCACTGGTGTACAGTTTAGCTAGGATGGCTCCACTACACATTAGAAGTTGGGTGGGCTTGGAAATAAGCTTTTAACTAGGATTATATCTCTTCAATGTTTACCTTCATTTTTCTTGGATTAGTGTCTACTTG
>NW_012153829.1:46646-48707 GCF_000956105.1 Propithecus coquereli
CTCTGAAGCAGGAAGAACTAGGAAGCCATTGTGATGTATTGGAACTGGTTTCAGGTGAATATGGACAAAGGTGAAATTGGTGTAGCTCTGCTCTCTTCCTCCCCTTTCAACACACCCATCCCGAATTAAATTCACTCTTTCTATTTAATGATTCTTCAAGATTGTAACTGGAAATGACGCCTCCAAAAAAAGTTTCAAGTAGAGAGTTAACTGTGCAATTTATACTCACTATGCTATAGTTTTTCTTGAGGCCATAATTAATATTTATTATTTTATTCCTCTACAACAATTCTAAATTCCCCCTCACCTTTATTCAGTATTTCTGCTGGTCTAGGTTGATTTTTCCTATTAAGTTTCATTTCTGAGGGACTTGAACCTTGGTTATTTTCCTGTGACAGGCCATGTTTGTCATAATGTCGACACTCTAATGTCTATGTATGGAAACACCAAGAGGCACCGCAGTAAATCCTCTACATTACAGACCTTCTCCTCAGTTTCCCATTATATAGCACTAATACTTGTTACCCACGAAGATCAAGGAAAATTATCCCAGTCAGTAGATTATTTCCTTTGCCCTTACCCGAAAAATGACCTAGGTAGCAAATAGCTTTTTGTTTCCATGAAATTCTTACTGTGACCCTGATGGAAGTATTCCACACTTATGAAATAGGATGTCTATTCCACAGGGCCCAGAGTTTCAAGTCCAGGGCAAAAACATTTTGCAAGTTAGTCACTGGTGATGATGGTGAGAAGAGAGGTCATTCCTACTTTCTATTTCCTAAACATTCTACTATCAGGTGCACAGTATCATACAATGACTATTGGTTCACTGAGTATATCACACCTTGAAAGACAGTAGCCCCAACCTCAGTGAGAATCAGCCCCAAACTGGTGGTTCCTTAGCTAATCCCTGAAATGGTCATTACAGAGTTCTGTCAGGCCAGCAGTTTACAAGTGGTGCAGTGTATTATAGGCCCTGTGGATTCCCAAGCATCTGCTCATTACTGCACCTTTTTTTATATATACGTGATTTTCAGATGATTTTATGCAGGGTTCAGCATCAGTAAGTGAAACACATTGTGAGTTCTTGAGTAATGAAGACAGAAACACTCAGGGTGGGAGTTCAAACCCATATTCATAACACATCTCAATTATAGTAAGAACAAATAAATCCTCATCCTCCTCCTGAGTTGAAAAGGTCCAGCAGACTCAAATTTTATCAGAATTTGGCTGGCTAGTTTCCTCAAACAGATTTTGTCTCTGCTGCTAGTAAGTTTCACATTTAGTAATAGTAGTAGTGAGGTCAGATTGCTGACAGTGAGGACATATTGCTTGAACCCATGAATGGCTTCTCTCTGTGCCACAATGACCACTACATTCATGGACCAACTGCAGCATTTCAGAGTCCAAAGACAAACGATAGCTGGCAGGCATTGAACAAATAATTTGCCAGTTTCTATGGTGGATACTTTCTGTGGACTTTGATATGAGACTCAAAGATCTACAATCTTTTTATCCACCTCATTAGGACCATTCACATGGATCTTCTCCAGACCATCTTCTCTATCATCTTAAAATCTTGCTCATTCCTGGCAACTGAACATTCAACAAGGCCATTCAATACTTCCTGAAATTTCTAATATATTCTTCTCCTGCCTACTTTTCTCTCTAGAACAAGGACACTGCCCAATGGGAGACTATCTCCTCATCGTTGACAGGTGACACTAATTTCAGCTGTAGCAGGTCCAATATATCAAGGTGATCTATCCAATTTTTTTCCCTTCCTCATTAACTAGTTGTAGGATTCCTCCACACACATACACACAAGACCATATGTATGACTTGAGAGAAGGAGTTTAGCCATCTGTATTGGTTTTCTAGGGCTGTTGTAAGAAAATGCCATGACTTGGGTGGCTTAAACAACAGAAATATACTGTGTCACAGTTCTGGGGGCTAGAAGTCCAAGATTTAAGTGTCAGTACGTTTTGTTCTTCTCAGAATGGTGAGGGAGAATTTGTTCCATGCTAGCCCTCTAGCTTCTAGTGGTTTGCTGGCAATCTA
>NW_012153829.1:48757-49827 GCF_000956105.1 Propithecus coquereli
CTACATGAAAGTTCCGTATTGAGCTGGGTACTGCAAAATCCCCAATGAGCTTATAGTTTATAAGGAGAGGCTAATAAGTAAACCAGCAGAAAAAAAAGAAAATAAAGAAAAACAAGGTCTATGAGAATCATGTGCATCCAGTGTTACTGAGCACACAGAGGCGATGTACAGCTCTCACAGGAAGGACTGCCTAGATGCTTGGATGCCTGAGATGATCTGGGATCACTGAGAGTTAGCCAGGGAAATGAAGTAGAGAAAAATATTCCACGAAAAAGAAAAAAAAGAGAGATAAAAATGAACACTGAGGAAGGGAGGTCAATGTACATTAATGAAAATGCAAATGATTCAATAAGACTGGACTAACAAGTTCATAGGGTGCAGTGCTAGTGGGGAAGCCAAACAATGTAAACACATGCTGTGTCCTTGATTATCTTTCCTGCCCCACTAAAAAGCTTTGAACTTTTCCTTAAAACTTTAGCAATTCAATAGAACTTTTTGCAAGGAAGGTATGCAATTAAATCCCTAATTTATAGAATCACAATGGTAGAAATGCTGAGGGTAATTAGAGGGGTTGAAAAGTTAATTCTGAGTCAAGTTGTTATAAATCAAAGAAGAAATAACAAAGCAGCAGGGAAGGATATTCAAAAGATACTCAGAAACCAGAAGCAAGGGAACTTGGTGAAAGATTGGATTGAGAGAGTAAGAAAGAGCAAATCACAAAGGAAGAAATCCAGTGTATAACTTAAGAAACTGGATAGATGTGAATGACTGGCTGAGATTGCAGAACAAACATACTGATAGCACACTGTGAAGATGATAAGATCAATTTGAATATTTATATTTGTAATGCCAACAGGAGATTTTTAGCTGACAGTCTTGACCTCACAGTGAGATCTGACATGAGATAAAGATATGGGGATTCAGTATTTAGGTAGAGGAGTGATTTCCATCAGGCAGGGAGTGTGTGCATAGCACAAAGAAAAGAAAATGGTAATTGATCCCTGAGGAAAGCAAACATTCAGAGGGTAAGCAATAAAAGAGAAAGCAGAATATAAATTGGGCCAACACAT
>NW_012153829.1:52049-55250 GCF_000956105.1 Propithecus coquereli
TCTAGATAGAATTACATTAAACTATTTTCGGTAGTTGTATATGGATGGTAGGCTAGGTATGATTTTTATTTTTTTTTTACTTCTTTTTTCAGCTTCCAAATTTACAACTACAAACATATATTTCTCCTATAATGAGAAAAAAAGTCAGATATTAAAAAGTTTATATGACTTCATATGATCTATATTAATACAGCTATACAAAAATATGATCACACAGTTGAAAAATCTAGATAGAATTACATTAAACTATTTTCGGTAGTTGTATATGGATGGTAGGCTAGGTATGATTTTTATTTTTTTTTTACTTCTTTTTTCAGCTTTACTGAGGTATAATTAACCTCAGTATATACAATATATGCAACAAAATTACATATATTTAAGGTGTACAATGTGATGTTTTGATATACGTACATATCGTGAAGTGATTATCACCATCAAACTAATTAGCATATCCATCATCTCACATTGTTACCGTGTGTGTGTGTGTGTGTGTGTGTGTGTGTGTGTGTGAGATAATACTTAAGATCTACATTCAATGAATTTCAAGCACACAACACATTATCGTTAACTATAGTCAAAATGCTGTAGCTTACGTCTACAGAACTTATTCATCTTATAAACGAAAGTTTCTACCTTTTGATCAACATCTCCTCATTTTCGCCCACCCAGGATCTCCCCATTTCCCCGACCTCCTGATTCATGGTAACCACCTTTCTGCTCTGAGTTTGACTGTTTTTTAGATTCCACATAAAAGTGAGATCATGCAGTATTTCTCTTACTGTGTCTGACTTATTTCAGTTAGTATAATGTCCTACAAGTTCATTCACGTTGTTGTAAATGACAGAATTCCTTTCTTTTTTATCCTTATTTTCTTTATCCATTCATCTGCTGATGAATACTTAGATTCTTTCCATACATTGCCTATTGTGAACAATGCTGCCATTAACATGGGAGTGCAGGTATATTTCTAAGATCCTGATTTCGATTCCTTTGGATACCTATTCAGAAGTGAGATTGCTGAATTACATGGTAGTGTATTTTTTTTTTTTTTTGAGGAACCTCCTTATTGTTTTCTATAATGACTATACTAGTTTACATTTCCACAAACAGTTTATAAGAATTCCATTTTCTCCGCATCCTAGGTAACATATGCAAAAATAAGTAAGTTGCACTACATCAAACTAAAAAATTTCTGCAGAGCAAAGGAAACAACAACAAAAAAAATGACAGACAACCAACAGAATAGGAGAAAATATTTGAAAGCATTAAATCCAAGAAGAGGTTAATATTATCTAAAATATATAAATAACTCCAATCCAAGTGAAGTTTATGAAATGTCACTCAGGTTCTAGTGTGAAAAATTATTAGAAAATAAAGAAGAACAAAATGCTAGGAGAAGCAGTAAGACAAGTTTTGTGTACTATAGTAGTCCATTAGAGACAGGATGGTGACTGAAATTGGAGTATTTTCCAATTTGTTGTAATAACACTTAACATGAAATATACCTTTTTAACAAATTTTAAAATGCATGAGGTTGGGTTTGGCAATCTTGTTCTCTGTTCTCAGTTCTTGGTGTGGTCTTGGCCAAAGAATGATCAGACACACCAAAGTAAGGCAAGAACAAGGAGAAATTTATTGAGGGGTAGCAAAGTAGGATTATAGAGCAAGAGCAAGATATAGGTTTACAGAGCAAGATACATATGCCACAAATGATGATCAGATCCCTTGTCATAGCAAAAGAGACCTTGGTTATGGTCTGTGTCTTGTTTTGTAGTGTCCAGATAGGGACCTCCCCATGGTTCAGACATCATCGTGGAACTACTTTGATGGACAGTTGGGAGTTATATGATCTGAGTCCTACTGCACATGGGGATTTCCCATGAGTCTCTCTAAAAGCCCATTGTAGGGGGGATCGCGACATACATTTAAGCTAATGACATGATAATTAGCCTTAGGTCGTCCTAAGTCACCTTCCAGACTTTATTGTACCTATGCCACTTGGCCTGTGGGCTAGAGAAGCCCCTGCATTCTTTTGCAGTTGGTGTGCTAAGTTCTGATTGGTAGATTGGTAGGGCCCTTCCTCCTCCCCCAGGCATGGCAGTCCCTCCGGACATGATTAAGGTGGGGCAGCACCAAGCCAAGGGCCTTGTCCTTCTTCCCAGGTGGGGCAATTCCTTGACGCAGCACCAAGGCAAGGCACCCACTTTCATCCCTAGGAGACGTAGAATCCCTCGCTATCCACCTCACACATACTACGGCACTGTTAATTATATGCACACTCCTATACAGCAGATCTTTAGGACTTATTCATCTCGTAAAATTGAAACTTTACCTATTGAACAGCAACTCTCCATTCCCCCTGCCCCATCCTCTGGAAACTTCCATCTTACTCTTTGTTTCTGTGAGTTTGACTATATCAGATGCTTCATTGCTTTGTTTTTTTTTTTTCTTTTTTGTTGAGACAGAGTGTCACTCAGTGTCCCTGGGTAGAATGCAGTCACGTCATTGTAGCTCACCACAAGCTCCAACTCCTGGGCTGTAAGATATCCTTCTGCCTCAGCCTCTTGGGTAGTTGGGACTACAGGCAAGTGCCGCAACGCCCGGCTGGGTTTTGTTGTTTTGTGTATTTTGTTTCTTTTTCTTTTCTCTTTGGTAGAGGCAGGGTCTCACTGTTGCTCAGGCTGGTGTGGAACCCCTGAGCTCAAGCTATCCTCCCTCCTTGGCCTCTCAGAGAGCTAGGATTACAGGCGTAAACCACCGCTCCTGGCCAGATGCTTCGTATAAGTGGAATCATGCATTATTTGTCCTTCTGGGACTGACTTATTTTAGTTAGCAGAATGTCCTCCAGGTTTATTTATGCTATTGTATTTGGCAGGATTTCCTTATTTTTAAAGGTGAATAATATTCCATTGTGTGCGTGTGACGTTTTAACAATAGATAAACTGAAACATATGGGAAATTGACATTCCAATTATGAGGCATAGTAGATACAAATAGAACTATGAGTATGCTGTGACAGTCATGCAGAAAGTTTGGACTATGGTATGGTGGAGGAGATGAGGTAAGCTAAATAAACACCACCATCGGAAGGTATATATACACAAACACACAAATATATAATTTGATTTATGTGTATATATGTATATAGGTGTATGTATATATATGTCCTTGTGCATATGTGTGTGTGTGTGTGTGTGTGTA
>NW_012153829.1:55516-56161 GCF_000956105.1 Propithecus coquereli
TTTATATTTTAAATTATCACCAATTTATCAAAATTATGAATAGACATCAGATTTTGAATAATGATTCAAATGAGAAAATCATCCTAAGGTCCTGGCAAAATATAAAGGGTTACAATCTGATTGTGACTTGGTAGAAGAAACTATATAAAGGCAATAAAGAGATAACAATTCTTTGGAATAATTTTGTGTACTTGCCACAAACAGCAAAGACTGTTATTCAGGAATATCAAAGATCTGTTTTGTGAAACTATACAATTCTTTTGTCAATAAATTATCTAATGAAGAGATTTTTGTTAAATGAGTCGTTTAAGAGGAGACACAGTATTAATCTTTTTCATATATCTTCAGTGAGTATTCTGAAACATTGTATTTAACATTGATGAATTTGTTTCTTGTCACTAGCAGTTTCTTGCTTATGTATAACTTCTTGGAGAAAATTTTCTGAATGTATTGTATAATGATTCGGAATTACATTGTGCATACATACAAGTTTTGCTTATTTTTAACAAATTGTGATTTTTCAGTCATTTGGAAAAGTTGGAAAATATTAGGGCTATATAAAAAGCAACTGTAATTTTGATGTGTGAAACTTATAATAATACAACAGATATTTGCTTAAAGTGCCCATTTTTTATTTTAACGTCT
>NW_012153829.1:56211-58841 GCF_000956105.1 Propithecus coquereli
TTGAGCATAAAAAAGGAAAATCTATAGATAGCGGCTCCTAAATTATATCCTTCTCCATCCCTGATACAAAAGTTCACCTTCTTCTCTCAGCCACACATCAAGCATTCTCAGGAAAGCTCTCTCATTAAGTAAAAAACTCAGAGGTGGTAATTTTTACTCAGCACAGAAGCCTAATGATTATAACAGAGGTTCCCACACAGTAGTTTTCTTGGGATAGAACGCCTTGTAAAACCAGTCACCCTACCACAATGTCGAACTTTCAGAGCAGTGTCTGAGCATGTGCACATGAAAGAAAGCAATAATAAAGCAATTCTAAATTGGAAGTTAAAGCATGAACCACTGTTGTAAGCCAGCACATCCACCGTGCCAGCAATGTTCATCTTTTCCCTTGGATTCTAACAGTTCCCATTTTTAAATAAGGAATTTTTAGGATTTGGGATAAGCAAGGAAATTAAAAAGCTACTTGAATAATTCAGGTTTTTTTCGGATCAATTGTTTGGAATTAGAACAGACCCCTTTGGACTGAGCAAGCTCCCATAGCTCTTAAAAAATCTGGAACATTTTGCCTCAAATAAGTAATTGAAAATAAAGTTTGAGAATTTCTATTAGGTTCTATAAGGTGATAGAGCAGAATTTATTGGTGTTACCTATAGTGATCTTTGAGACACTATCCCTAGGTCAAACCTCTCTACCTTACTACCTTATAATGTATGACTTTAAAGGATTTAATTTTTTCTTGCATTGACACTATGTGCAATATTGTTTTAAGCACTTAACTTAGTCACAGGGACTGTAAGCGTTGTGCAGAAACCCTCCCCTTAGGTAAGTGGTGATGTTAGGATCGAATCCAGGCAATCTGAATCTATAGTCTGCAATCCTAATCATATCACCTTCATTGTCACTATGTGCCTTTTGGTACTTTAAGCCCAGGATAAACAGACTCCCCATATACTTAGCCTTGTTAAGGGGAAGAATCTCTTTTCTTTTCTGATATCCCATGATATGCTCAGATTTTGAGTATTCTACTCCATTGAAAAATTCTCTACTCAAGGAATCTTATGCCTCTTCCTGTAAACTCTATGGCACTGTAAGCCCAATGCCTATGGGCAGGAAGCATGGATTCTCACCATCTCACTACATTCTTTCTTTTCCAAATACTTCTTCATTCCAGCCATTCACTCCTTTGATTCTATTCTGCATCTTAGCATCACTTGAAAGACGCCACTAACCTAACAAGCATTTGTTTTTCTTTAGTTTAGCCCACTTTCGGTACTCTTCTCCCCATTAGCCTTCTGAGTTCATTGATTCTTTTACCTTACCTTTGCCTATCATCCCACATCTTACTGTAATTCCTTTCAAAATCAGCTTAAATTCTAAGGTCCGTCATTTAAATCATTCCACAATATCATTGCTCTGCTCATGGTTGAGAAAAACCTAAACTTAGAGTATATTTATAGTCTACCTTCTCTGAGAGCTGTTCAGGTTATTGAGCATTACTCAGGGAAATCTCAAAGTTCAAATGTATTTTTAAATATAAATCCGTGTTTATAAACTCTAACTTACCCTTAACACTGCATGGGGAAATCTGCTTTTCTACTAAGAACCTCTCTAATTCTCCATTACCCCTTAAACCTCAGATTGTAAACATTCATCCCGCTCTCAGTTTTTATGACCTGGCTTCCAATATAATGAGATATCAGGAGTCATAAGACAAAAACTCCAGAAAACTCTGGCTTTGGCAACGTGTTTCTTACTTTCCTTCATTTCAGTGAAGGTTTTTGACTTTACCATAGTATTATTTTCAACTTTTATCTGTCAAACACTTTCAGAAATGAGGAGGTATAGGAATACAAATAGAAAGAAAGCTAGGACCAAGGAAAAATGCTTTTAAGATGTCTGGTTATTTCTGTACTAATGCATTTATTCTTATACTGATTTATTCAGGATCAAGTTAATGAATGTTTACTGGGGGTTTGTAACAATGCTAGATGCTGGGGATATAGGAGTCAGAAAAAGCAATAAGGCCTATGACAAAAAATAGGCTTATAAATTGTGAAGGGAAACAGATAGTGCACAAAAAAGAATCATGATAAAGTGGATTCCTGCAATAAATAATAAAGTAGATATATTGGAAGCATTTAGTTATTGTTATCAAGGAATTATACAGGGAAAGCCAACAACGTACAGACTCAATCAACCACTTAAAGCTCTTAAAGAATGAAAAAAGAAAAAAGCACAACACATAAGGATTCAAAATACAGGATAGTGCCTGCTGCATTTGAGGAAAAAAAAAAGCATAAAGTAAAGCAAAAATGAACAAGCAAACAAAAAACTAAGTAGTCAAAGCAGAGACAGAGGCAAGATCTGTGAAATGAGTTGAAAAAAGTCAAGGTCTAACCAATACGTTAGGTGTCAAAATAGGAGATTTAAATTTATTGCAAAGTAAAATATGATACTTTGAAGGATGTTAATCCAAGGAGTCAGATGAAACACACGGTATTTTTTGTTTATTTTATTTGATTTCATTTTGGGGAGAAAGAATATTCTAAATTTTATTTTATTTTACTTTACTCAAATTTTATGTAAGCTTCCAAATTTACAACTACAAACATATATTTCTCCTATAATGA
>NW_012153829.1:62986-65940 GCF_000956105.1 Propithecus coquereli
CATATTTATGTGTTCATGGGGGTCATCTGTCAACTAAATTTTAGATATTTTGAGGAGGATTGTTGATTGATTTGTATGTTTAAAGGTATTTCAGATGTAAGATTAAAAAATAACAAAAATAACCTAGTACTTTAGTGAGAGTACACATTGTCATTGAAAACACATAAATACCATGTTTATAAAACTTCGTACATATTCCATACTTTTTCTCACTTGGTCTCAACTGCCAACTTTTGTTTTGTTATTACTTGGAACATGTATATGAATTTCTTAGGATATTCTATAATTTTGATAACAATAATACTCTGTTTTATAAACAAAATAGTTTCTTTAAAATAAATATTATCTTTCTAGTTTTCCTTATAGTATGTTCTATATTATAGCACTTTCTCTAAATATTCTTAACATATATATTGTAATGTATCTATTAAACATTTAAGAAAAGCATTATCAAAAATATAGCATTAAAAACAAACAACACATAAATAAACCTTCTGTATAGTCATATCTTGCATTACTGTGCTTCGCTTTAATGTACTTCATGAATATATATTTTTAGTTGAAAGTTTGCGGCAACACTGCATCAAGCAAGACTGTTAGCACCATTTTTCCAACAGCATGTGCTCACTTCATGTTTCTGTGTTACATTTTGTAATTTCCATAGTATTTCAAACTTTTTCATTATTAATGTATCTGTCATGATGTGTGATCAGTGATTGTTGATGTTTCAATTATAATTAGTTTGGGGTGCCAAGAACCCTGTCCATATAAGACAACAAACTTAATCATACATACTTAATATTGCATGTATTCTGACTGCTCCACTAATCAGTTGTTCCCCTGTCTCTGTCCATCTCCTCAGGCATCCCTATCTCCTGAGACACAATAATATTAAAATTAGGCTAGATAATAACCCTACTATGGTCTCTAAATATTCAAGTGAAGGCAAGAGTCACACATCTTGCACTTTCAATCAAAAGCTAGAAATGATTAAGCTTATTGAGGAAGGCATGTCAAAACCCAAGACACACCAAAGCTAGGCCTCTTGCACCAGTTAGCCAGGTTATGAATGCAAAAAAAGCAAAAAAAAAAGTCATTAAAGGAAATTAAAAGTAATACTCCAGTGAACACATGAATGATAAGAAAGTTCAACCACTTTATTACTGATATGGAGAAAGTTTTGGTGGTCTTTATGGAAGATCAAACCAGCTAGTATATTCCTTTTATCCAAAGCCTAATCCAAAGAAAAACCCTAATTTTCTTCTATTGTATGAAGGCTAATAGATTTAAGGAAGCTGTAGATGAAAAGTTTGAAGATAGCCAAGGTTGGTTAATGAAGTTTAAAGAAAGAAGCCATTTTCATAACATAAAAGTAAAAAGTGAAGAAGTAAGTGCTGATGTAGAAGCTACAGCAAGTTATTTAGCTAATATTATTGATCAAAATGGTTACACTGAACAACAGACTTTTAATGTAGGTAAAATATACTTATGTAGAAGAAGATGTCACCTAGAACTTGCATAGCTAGAAAAGAGAAGTCAATGCTTCAAAGCTTCAAATGACAGGCTGATTCTCTTGTTAGGGGCTAATGCAACTGGTGACTTTAAATTGAAGCCAATGTTCATTTACCATTCTAAAAATTCTAGAGCCTTTAAGAATTATGCTAAGTCTACTCTGCTTTTGTTCTGTCAATAAAAACAGCAAAGCCTAGATGACAGCATATTTGTTTATAGCATAATATAGTGAATATTTTAAGTCCTTTGTTGAGACCTACTGCTCAGGGAAAAAAAAAAATTTTTTTTTCAAAAGGTTACTGTTCATTGACAATATGTGTTGTCACCCAAGAACTCTGATGGAGATTTACGAGGAAATTAATGTTGTTTACAGGCCTGCTAACACAACATCCATTTTGCAGCCCATGAATTAAGGAGTAGTTTTGACTACAGGTCATCTTATTTAATAAATACATTTCATACGGCTATAGCTGCCATGAGTAGTGATACTTCTGATGAATCTACTTCTGATGAATCTGGGTAAAGTAAATTGAAAACCTTCTGGAAAGCATTCACTATTCTAGGTGTCATTAAGATCATGATAAAAGGTAAAAATATGAAGATTATCAGGAGTTCAGAAGAAGTTCATTCCAATTCTCATGGATGACTTTGAGGGGTTCAAGACTTCAGTGGAGGAACTCATTACAGATGTGGTAAAAATTGCAAGACAACTAGAAGTGCAGCTTGAAGACATGACTGAATTGTTGCCATCTCATGATAAAATGATTGGATAAGGAGGTGCTTCTTATGAATGAACAAAGAAAATGGTTTCTTAAGATGGAATCTACTCCTGGTGAAAATGCTCTGAACATTGTTGATATAACAACAAATGATTTAGAATATTAATTAAACTTACTTGATAAAGCAGCAGCAGGATTTGAAAGATTGACTCAATTTTGAAAGAAGTTCTACATTGGGTAAAATGCTATCAAATGGCATTGCTTACTTATTTTAAGAAATTGCCACAGCCTCTCTACCTTCAGCAAACAACAACCACCAACCACCAGGATCAGTCAGCAGCCAACAGCATCAAAGCAAGACCCTCCATGAGCAAAAAGCTTATTGTGACTTGCTAAAAGTTTAGTTGATTGTTAGCATTTTTTAGCAATGAAATATTTTTAAGTAAATTATGTACATGGTTTATTAAGACATAATGCTATTGCACTCTTAACAGACTATAGTATAGTGTGAACATCACATCTTCTGCTCTAGTAGAGTGAAAATTTTTCTGCCTTGCTTTATTGCAGTATGCTCTTTATTGCAATATTTACTTTATTGTGGAGATCTGGTACCAAACTGAGCATATCTTTGAGGTATACCTATATATATTTAGCAACATTTCCAAAACTTAATTTATATTAAATTTGAGAGGCTGTACATCAGTGTCTTTCAATATTTCATCA
>NW_012153829.1:67239-69024 GCF_000956105.1 Propithecus coquereli
CACTGCACCTGGCCAAGTGCCCGTGCTGGTCTATGGTATTTGAGTGATGATCCACTCCTTTCCAAGCCTCTATCAGCTTTAACTGATGGCAGCCCTATATTGGGAAGATACATGCAGTAATACCAATCTTCTTCTATCTCTAGCTCCCAGACTAAGGCTACTGTTTCTACTCAGGAAAGCAGGTTGCCAAAAATTCTCATCGCCCTAGCTCCATGTTGAAGAGTTGCTATTGCAACTCTCAGGCAAGAGCATCCAAGAGGTCTAGATTTTCTACCTCCACTAATAGCATAAACTCTATTCCAAATGGAGCAAGTTGTAGTATTAATATTAAGACCTCCACGCACTAACACCCATATTTTCCAATAAGGCAGTGTTTCCACGCAGGAAGATGCAAACTGAGATGAACAGAAGGTACAGTTCCCACTTAACACTCTGCTTATAAAGCAACCCATGAGAATTGGGTCACTGTTTCCACCCCAGCTCTTGAGTAGTGGCTCAGAGATTTTGCCCAGTGAGAGAGTCAGGCTGTAAGAATAGCATTAAGGACTGAATGTTTATGTCTCTCCCCCCAAATTTATATGTTGAAATCTTAACTCCCAATGTGACTTATCTCTTATTTGGAGATAGGGCCTGTGAGGATGTGATAAAAGTTAAATGAGGTTATAAGGGTGGGGCCCTACGCCAATAAGGCTGGTGACCTCACAAGAAGAGTAAAAAACAACAGAGCACTCTCTCTCTCTCTCTCTCTCTCTCTCTCTCTCTCTCCCCCTCCCTCCCTCTCTGACTTGTGAGGACACAGCAAGAAGAAAGATATCAGCAAGGACATCTTCCCTCACCAGGACCTGAGTTAGGAGGTACCTTGATATTGGACTTCTCAGCCTCCAGAACAGCAAGGAATAAATTTCTGTTTCTTTTTTTTAATACTCAATCTGTGGTATCTTTTTTTTTTTTTTTTTTGGCAGCCCAAGCAGATTACTCAAAACAGAGACTGCTGAAGTTCTCCCCAATAATTGACTTTATTTGTAGCAGAATATGGGGAAGTTTAGGGTATACCCTAAAACAATGGAAATGATGGTAATAAGCAATTAAAAGGAGGTTAGTAGTTCCATAAAAACAAAAAGCTAAATCAAAGACTGACTAGAAATTTACCAGAATCAGGGAAAGACGCAGCTAAGAAAAGCCCTCTTGGTGTTGGCACATCCCTTAAAGAATGGCATCAAAGACCAACTTCACAAAATGTATAAAATAACGTTGGATCAGACTGTGGAGCAATTTTGGACCCAGGATGTTGCTGAACAAGAAAGAACTATCAGTTGGTAAGTAGTGGAGCCTAACAGCTGGGGTAGGCAGATAGATTTACAGGGAGATCAGGGAAAGAGACTATCAAAGACAGCCCTACTAAACCTACTGCCATCTCAAAATGACTGTGTACATGCCCAGGGCTATATAGTGGGGTAATATCAGCAGCTTCATACAGTGCGGGAAGCAGACTTCATGAAGATAGTCTTGACCAAGTCACTAAACAAAACAAAAACAAGCTCGCAACACCAGAAACAATCCCAAAAGTTAAGGAAGGAAGTTACTATAATATGTTATCTAAAATATTGAAGTTTCAACAAAAATTATGAAACTTGCAAAGAAACAGGAAAGTGTGACCCATGTAAATAAAAAGCAGACAATAGAAATTGCCTCTGAAAGGGCCCAGAAGGTATGATTAAAAGAAAAAATTTCAAAGCATCTATTGTAAGTATGTTCAAAGAACTTAAGGAAATCATGCTCAAAGAA
>NW_012153829.1:70248-80947 GCF_000956105.1 Propithecus coquereli
GCCAGAAGGCAGTATAACAATGTATTAAAAGTGCTCCAAAAAATGAACTTGTCAACCAAAAATCCCATCGCAAGGCAAATTATCTTTGCATAGTTATGGAGAAACACAGACTTTCCTGAAAAATAAAACAGAAACTTTGTTGCTAATAGATACACCTTGGAAAAAATACTAAAGGCATTTCATCAGGTTGAAAGCAAGTGACCCCAGACAATACTTCAAATCCACTTAAATAAAAGATGAGCCCTGGTAGTGGTAATTGTGTAATTACAAAGAAAATATAATAGCATACTTCTTCTCCTTACTTATCTTCATTGATTTAAAAGCACTGAATAAAACAATATTTATATAATTTTATGGTACTTTAGATTATTTGTATTGCTATTGCGAAATACCACAGATTTGGCAATTTATAAACAATAGAAATTTATTTCTCACGGTTTTGGAGGATGGGAAGTCCAAGATCAAGGCACTAGCTGGCTCAGTGTCTAATGAGGACCTAATCTCTCTTCTTACCAGATAGTGCTTGGTTACTGCATCCTATGGAGGGGACAAACACTGTGTCCTCACAAGATACAAAATATGTGAGAGCAAAAAGGGTCCAAACTAGTTCCTTGCAGTATTTTATAAGGCACTAATCCATTCATGAGTGTGGGGTTCTTGTGACTTAGTCACTTCCCAAGAGGTCCTACATCTTATACCACTACAATGAAGATACTTGAACTTTGAAGGGGATACATTCAAAAAATAGTAGTGGGCTTATAACATATAGAAAAATAATGTATTTGATAATAACACCATGTATAGGTGGGAGTAGAGCAGAGCTAAAGTGAAGCAAGGATATTAAGCCAGATGGTAACATAAATTCACAGGAGAAAATGAAGACAACAAGAAATAGTAAATAACAAGGTTAATATGACAAAATCAGAAACATATACTTAAACTTCTTTATTCCCTCAGTCTTTTTAAAAGACATAAAATTATTTAAAAGTAATAATTATATGAATATGCTTTTGGGTTTGTAACAAATAAGATGTCATATTCATAGCAATAGTAGTAGAAAAATGAGGAAGAGGGAATAGTGCTATTTAGAAATAATATTTCTGTATCTCACTGGAATTAACTTATTAGAAATCTGGAAGTAGATTCTAATAAGTTAAAATTTATAAGGTAAGCCCTAGAGTATCTACTAAGAACTCAAAAATAAATAAAAATATTTTTAAAATTTAAATGTTATTATAAAAATTATTCAATGAATGCAAAAGAAAACAATAAAAGAGGAATAGAGGAACAAAAAGCCATGAGACATGTAGAAAAAAGATAAAGTAAAATGGAAGGCATAAATCCAACTATATTAATAATAACACTAAATATGAATGGTTTAAACCTGTGTTCCCAAACCCCTGGGCCACAGACAGATACTGGTCCATGGCTTGTTAGGAACTGGGTCACACAGCAGATGTGAGGAGCAGGTGAGCTAGTGAAGCTTCATCTGAATTTACAGCCACTCCTCATCATTCGCATCACTGCCTGAGCTTCACCTCTTGTCAGACCAGCAGTAGCATTAGATTCTCAAAGCGGTGCCAACCCTGCAGTAAACTGCGCATGCGAGGGATCTAGGTTGTGCGCTCCTTGTGCGAATCTAATGCCTGATGGTCTGAGGTGGAGCTCAGGTGGTGATGCTAGTGCTGGGGAGTGGCTGCAAATATGGATTATCATTAGCAAGGAGGTTTGACTGCACAGGGACCATAAAAATCAATTCCTTACAGACTCATATCAAAACCCTATCAGTGAGTAGTGAGTGATGATGTAATAATAGTAGAAATAAAGGGCACAAAAAATGTAATGCACTTCAATCATCCCCAAACCATCCCCTCAACCCTGGTCTGTGGAAAAATGGTCTTCCATGAAACCAACCCCTGGTGCCAAAAAGGTTGGAGACTGCTGGTTTAAACAATTCAGTCAGAAGGCAGACGTTATCAGACAGGATTAAGAAAAACAAAAGATTTGGGGAATTATAATAAAGATTGGTATAGTATACCAATCTGTCTACAAGAATCACACTTTTGATTTAAAGGTACAAATACCGTTAAAGTTAAAGGATGGAAAAAGGAATATCATGTAAAAAGTAAGCATGAAAAAACTGGTGTGGCTATACTGGTATTGGACAAAATAGCTTCTTAAGCAAAAATATATATTAGAGATAGGTAGAGATACTATATAATAATAAATATTATACAATAATAAAACATTATAAAATGTTTTCCTTGTTGTAGGCAATAGTTGAAATATTTATTCAGTTCTTTCTGTCTTCCACCCCTAGTTCTCCATCACTACACTTGGTATTTATTCCATCTTTAGGGATTTCAGAGATAAGTCAGTGGTTGGGCAGAATTTATACAAAAACTCTCTCCAGAATTCTCTGCTACTATCTATGTGTAGTCCTTTTAGCGAATACACAAACTTTCAAAGTGTATTTTGAAGAGTGTAAGAAATATCCAAGAGAATCATAATAAAATTTTCTTCTGAATCTAAGAGATATATATGTGGAAAATTAAACCATCATTTCTCCTCTGACAGCACCAAACAGCCACTTAGTAAGTCATAATACTGTGGCTTGAGTATCACACATTGATAAATACTGATAGTGATAAGCAGCAAGAAAATCGGTCTAAGAACAATTATTTCGTAAGTATTATCCCTCAATATATAATGCTTCTCTGCATCATAGAGCTTTCATGTCACACATGAAAGTGGCTCATGTCATACAAATGTGACATTCATGTCTCAATAATAACTTCTATTGGTCTCTTTTTTTTATCCACATTTTACGTTGGTTTGAAAGAAAAAAGTAATCACACAATTTTTATTTTGAAATGCATATAGATAGGAGTATGAAATAAATTTAATTTAGCTCAAAGGTACATTCATATGTAGCTAATTGCAACTTAGTATGCAAACAAACTTAGAGTATATTCTTGTAACAGTAGCTAAGTCTCAGCCAATCACAGCAGCTGAGCTTTAATAAATCACAGGCTACCAACTAATTAGCTCGTGTTCCTGTAAGGCAAATGCCAAGCTAGTACCAATCAAGCTGTTTCAGTATATTATTTCCAGTCTATAAGTACTGCCTGCCAATATTTCTCCGTTAAGCTCTCTAAACCTTTCCAGGTTCTGAATCCTGCCTGATTCACAAACATTCTTTGTTCAAATAAACTCTGCTAAATTTAATTTGTCTAATTTTTTTTTAACAGTTTAGCCTCTAGAAGTGAGATCCAAAGTAGACCTTCAGTGACCCCATGGACACCAAGTAACCAAGCAAAAATACCTGCTAAGCCCATTGTGCCCAGTGCTCTCTTGCATCAGCCAGGGCCATGAGTGAATTCCCTTTCAGATTTGAGCTTTGTGAACTTGTGTTTTGAGCTCTTTGAGTTAATTTGAGTATTTTTGATCCAGACTGGATTTGGAAGACATGACAGAAACAGGACTAGGTTCTTTAGGGAGGCCTCAGGTATCTGATTGTGTCAGACAGAAACTGGACATAGTTTAGTAGGTAGATAAAGTTACCAAAAGATGTTGAATCATGGGCTCCTCTGGATCGAAGGGGGTTAGAACTCCTCCATTTGGACCCATATCTATGCTTTTCTGGAGAAATGTGTGCACCTTATTAAAAGTAACTTACAATTACAGAGACCACAGTGAGGAAACTCCTTACCAAACACAAACAGGTACATGTTTTTGTAGCTACAAGCACTACAGGTATCAAGAGACCTATTTGTACATATTTATAAACTCAAGCTGAGGCATTTCAAACTAATAAAAAAAAAAAAAAGCTTTTGCCATGAAATATTAGCCTTTATTGTAAACAGCCAAACCATTAGAAAAGATATTATCCACTTTTATACCAGCTGTCTAATAGATCCATTCCTTTTGGCCTGGACTTTTTCTCCATTTGAGAAAGCAACCAAAGACTTCAACCAATATCTCAGAGAGAAACAAAAATATTTTTGTATTGGGTGTCTCAAATCAAGCCCAAATGTTCCCTGTGTCCGAACCTGTCTAATTGACATTTCGACCATTTTCAGAAAAACATTTTTAAGATTTAGTCTTCTGTGTTTTCTCTATTTGATACTGTTTTTCCCATGGGAACCTCTCAGGCAACTGAAACCCCGATTCTCAAACCCCTGCTGACTATATACTCTACCAACTCTGTTACCTCTTTCTTATTGTCTTGTTGATCTTTGCTAAGTTCCAAACCTCTTTCTTGGGGTGGGAAAAAAAAAAAAACAACAACTACTAATTGGTCTGTCCTTCAATCTTGGAAACAAACAAACAAAAAGGATGAATAAGTCCTAGACTATAAGGCAACATTTGAAATATACATGCTGAGTCCAGACATAGAAAATTCTTGTCTTATTGTACCTGGCACATAGCTACGGTTTTAGAATGAAAGCTCTAAGATCTATTTCTGTCCATGTGTTTATATATGTCTGTATGTAGGCTATATATGTGTGATTTTTTTTCTATATAATTATGATTTTGCCAAAATTAAGTTATAAAGAAGCTCTATTTAATAGGCTTAAGGAAAAATAAGTGCTTATATAAATTAAGTATTCCTTCAGAAAAATAAGAGCTAACCCAAGTGTTTTTTTAATTCATGTGACTTGGGCCATCTTTAGGAAATAAGAATATTGTTCACTTAATTAAAACAGACATATCTTCAAACATAATGTAGACTTTTCTCACCTAGGTTTACTAGTAAAATAAATCTATGTTATCTGTATATTACAAAATATATCAGTAAGAAAAATAATATTATGTCTAGCTGGTTAATGTCTCATCTTCATGAGCAATCTAAGCATAATTTTTAAAAACAAGTAAGTTAAATAGATATAAATAATATAAAACTTCCATGTGAAAGATGTCTACCTTATGCCAGAAAATTTTAACATTGTGATCAACAAGACTAAAAAGTTGAAGTGGATGGAAATCTTTACAAACAACAATTTAATTCTCAGGCCTAGCCAAAAATACCTAAGAGAATAGAGGTAAAATTTTGCCTCCTCTATACTTTCTTATTACAGAGAGACAAAAGAAATTTGGGACCACGAATAAATAGGTTCTATGCCACACTGACAAATTGTACTAGAGACAAAACATATTTCTTGAAATTATGAATGTTATATAAAAATTATATGAAACTATGAATTATAATCCTTTAATTGTTGGTAGTCTCCAACCATGCAATGATAAGATAACGGAGTCTTGGATAAATATCACTAGTACTTCTCTACTGGTGACTCCTAATGCACAAGGCACCCCACAGGGAACAGTCTGTTGTGCCCCTCTAGGGTATATTTTTATATGTGTAGAATTTAACAAGCTACCATATGTGTGGGCAATTCTATATCTCAATAAGTGAAAAATAAGGAGTCAATGTGAATTAGGAATTCCAAAAATACCACTGTCACTCCACAACCAATTGAAAACTAAACATTGATCTGCATCTCTTAATTTGCACTATGGAATAAAGAGGAATCTGCCAGCAGGCATAATCTGTTTAAATGGATATCTTTTGGTAGAATGTTCTTTCACTAGCTTTGCATAAATGTCAGCCAATATGGATTAGGAATTCTAACAGTACCACTGTCACTCTATAACCAGTTGGAAACTAAACACTGATCTACATCTCTTAATTTGCACTATGGAATAAACAGAAATCTGGCGGCAGGGGAAAAAATCCCTCTAAATGGGCATCTTTTGGTAGAATGTTCCTTCGCTGGCTTGGCATAAATGTAAGTGAGTTTGTGATTAGAAGTCTATTTCAAACATCAACTACTAAAGCAGACTCTACTGAAAAGGCTATGGTTGCTCAGCAAATTTTTTAGAATTCTCTTGTTAAAGTTGTTTTAGATAACATGATTGCTTTGGACTATCTGTTGGTCGAATGGATGGGAGTGCATGTGATAGCTAACACCTTCTGCTACACTTGGATAAATGCATCTGGTATAGTAAAACTTGGTTGCAAGAAATCAACAAACAAGCTACTTGGTTAAAGCAAGTAAATTCCTCTTCTGGCTCATTTGTGATATATTTGATTTTGATTGGTTCCATTCATGGGGACTTCTGTTAAAGCGTATACTTTAATCTCTTAATGTTACCCTCCTGATATACATCATAATAGTCTCCCTAGTGAGCCGTATCCTCTCAGAAGTCATAAATGATTGTATGCAGCAAATCACTATACGTCAAATGGTCTCACTGTCATAAATATGAAAACTTATAAATATGAGGCATAAATAATGAGAACACAAAGAAAATATAATGAAACATTCAACTGATCTGACATTGCAAATTGTGAATTCTGAGACTGAGACAAAACAAGCCCATTACGATATTGACAAAGAATAGCGTCAATGCCCAAGGTTTTGGTCACTCTCTTAAAAATCAAAGGTCGATTAAAAGGGGATGATTTCTAAATTAATTAAGTTTGGCCTAAATCTCCCTGCATGCTGAGTAAACTGCAACCTAACTTAGTATGTAAACAACCCGCAAGTTAAATAAGAGTATATTCTTGTAACAAGTAGCTGAGTCCCAACCAATGACAGCAGCTGAGCTTCAGCCTAACAGGCTGAAACTAATTAGACCATGTCTATATAAGGCAAATGTTGAGCTATAACCAATCAAGCTGTTTCTGTATGTTACTTCCTTTTTCTGTCTATAAATACTGCCTGCAAATGTTGTTGGATGGAGTTCTCTGAACCTTTCCTTCTTTTGAGTCCTGCCTAGTTTACAAATCCTTCTTTGCTCAAATAAACTCTGCTAAATCTAAAGTTTTTCTTCAGCTAAGCTAATGTCACTGAGCTATTTTTGGTATTTTATAAATTAAGCAAAGCATTACAATTACAGAATTTGGTTTTTGTCTCATATGCTCTGTGCTAAGCACAATAGGTATCTAAGAAGTGATGTAATAACTGAATAATGAGGGGTAGAAGATGGTCTGCCCCTTATATTTATTATTTTAGTAAAATGTCCAAATAGACATCTCAGTTGACACCTATATAAAACTATCATTGATTTAAATTTTTATTAGAAATTTTCAATGGTAAGCGTTCATTATGAGTGTTTAAATAATCACAGAATAGAAAACATTCTTGTTGCTCATAAAAAAGAATTTAAATTGAAAATGAATTTGATAGTTTTTAGACATACTTTGGGTTCCTACAAATTAACAGCAGAAGATGCGAGAAAGAAGAAAAACAAACAAAAATCTGGCAACATAGTATCTAGAAGCAGTGCACTGAGTTTGAGTTATCAATATTAATTGTTTTCTAGTCAGTAAAAAGTAATGAAAATATAAACAGATACATAGGAAAGATTAGGGTATAGTAGAATTTTAGTCAGTGATTATAATAGGTATATTAAATATCTCTATTCAGTTACAGTTTCTACAACTTAGGACAAATCAGGATCATTTGAGAAAGTACAAAGGAGAGTAATTAAAAGGATTAAATGATTAAAGTGCAAAATATACACTAACATTATGGGATTTCAGGTTATTCAACCAGGAAATAAATAGTCTCTCTTGATAATGGTGAAGTATCTTTACACTCTCTGCAGAGACGTTGAATCTCTTTGCAAATTGGAGCTTGTGTATCCGTTCATAATTGGTATTGATTTTATTACTGATTTTTCTCAAAGTGAAAAGAGTAGCAGAAACAGCAATAGCATCACTAAACAACAATGAAAACTTGTTCCTCAAAAACCAGTCTTGTGGTTGAAGTGTCTCATACTACCTACATTTGCACGTTGCCTTGTGTGCTCACTAAACTGGCTCATTCTCCAACTTGTCCCACAAAGTCACTGGGAAAACACTGTCAATTTTTGCCACACTTTGTTGCTGACCACCTCTCCTGCCATTGCCATCAGTCTTTCAGGGCCCTACTCTTTGTAGCTCTTCATCCAGACCTTTAGTATCTGTGTGTATAGTCCTTGTCACAAACACCCTATCTCCTTATCAGAGCCGTGGAACCATCCGATGATCCAGAGAAAATTCTAAGGCAAAAACAGCATTATCTCATCCAAATAAGCACTTTTCTTCTTTGCCATAGGGCTCCCTGTGTCATGGCAAGCCCTTAGAAACCAGGCTTCTTCATCTGAACCACAGAACAGAGAAAATCGTTTGAGTTACTGTTCTCCCAATTCTCTCAAGGATAATGCTAGTACCATGCTAGATGCATAGGAAGTTTTTGTTACACATAATGGGCACTTTAATACATTAAGACAATTTGCAGAGAATCCCTAGTGGAGAAATTCTACGCCTCTGGGTCATGCTTGTAATTTCTCTCAGGTAATTCTCCATAATTGTCTGGATATTGACCTGAGGAGTTAAGGGTGGGAAAGAAGATTCTGAAATTAACTTCTGCCCCTTCCTTATTCTTTGCTTTCTACTCTATATAAGTAGGAAGAGACAAAGGTATCTTTCTTTGCTCTCTTTTTAAATTTTTTGGGGGGATACTTTCCATGTGTCATATTCTCTTTTCTCTACCATGATAGGAGAGATTAGGATAGACACCAAGCTCCTTGGATTACTCAGAACTGGTGGGAGTGGCTGCCTCTGAACATTTTTGAAGAAACTCTAGAGATCTGAGTCAACTACACATGACTTTTGATAAAAGAATTTTAGAACAATTAGGAATTGCTGAAAATAAGAATGTATGGGCTTAATATTGATTTGCTAGTTCCAAAACAAAAACACTGTAAAGCAACTGTCTGAATATAAGTACCTTCATCTAAATATGATCCTAAAATGCTATATAAGAATTTATACTAATGCACATGTCGGGTCCCTAACAAAATGCCATGCTGATTTAAAAAACAGACCATATTTTGAAAATATTTTAAAGAAACAGAGGATAAGTTTTTTTTTTTTTTTGCATTCTGTTGTAACCTGTGTGACCTTGACAAGTTGCAAATTATCTCTGAGTTTTGTTTACCTCATCAGTATAATAGGAATAATGACCTACCTGTCTCACAGGATTAGATTCGTAAAGCATAATTTTTTAATAAAGGGTATTGTAAGTTAAAAATTACTTTAAAAATGCATTCTCATTTTCTTTTTACTACTCGTTAGTTACTTTTAACTAAGGCAGGGAGTCTCCTCTTAAGCATGCTTGAACATTCAGTATCATTTTGTTTCGAGAAACCACCGGTAATTAGTTAAGATTTGGAATTCATTGTCACAGCTTGTACTTTCTAAGCTCTCACCCTTATGAACTGCACTCATTTCCTTTGCACAGCTTGACCTTTTCTAATTAATGCACAGGATTGCCTAACTGCAACGTGCATTGACGTGCTGTGTCTATCAGGAACTGAAAAAGTTCCAGCTCTATAAATTTCCTGAACGTCAGAAAAATGGATCTTTAAAATTTTAGTTAGTTGGATAGTACCTCAATTATTCTTAGCTTATTATTTCATATTTTTCAGAAGCAAATAGTATCTAATCTGTTTCTTGATATTCTGATTCTCCTTAAATCCATATAAAAGGAAATAATTTTATTCTTTAATGTTACACTTTTAAAATTGTAGATGCATTCATTGTTTGCTAACAGATGAGAATGATGGGTTTAAAATAAGTTAAGCTGACATAAATAAAAATTATTAGAATGATCCAATAGAAAGAGATAATTTAAAGCAATATATTTAAGTAATATCTTTTATGTGTTTTCTTTCTCAGTTTCTTTTTGTTAGTACAGCCTAAGTTTAGAACTGGTCTTTTCTCTTATTTCTCCACAGCCCAGCAAAATATAAGATTTAGTTTGAAAAAATAATTGAAAGGTCAAGGAAGAAAAAAAAAAGATGCTAAATCACAACTGCTGCACAAGTCCAGGCATCGTTAGGGTCGCTTAATAAGCTACTCTTCTGGCTTTCTCCTTGCCTTCCCCTCATATGGCGTGGACTAGGCTATATATAATATTTCACCAACACCTTCTGGCATCTCTCCAGAGTTGAAGTCAAAAAACATTCAAGAATACCAAGTAAGCATAAAACACATGTACAACTCAGAAAGTTTGTAAGTACTATTTTTTTCTCTACCCTCCTATTACCAATCAAAATTACAATAGGTGACCCAAGAAATTGCACCAACTTTAACCTCTGACTTCTATTATTCCCCAGCACATCCACGTATGCACTTGCAGTTTAACAAACAATTCGATAAATGAATCTCTTTTAAGAGGAAAACATATACCAGGTTGTGATACTAAGTTGCTGAGAGCTGACACTTATCTTGACCTTTCCTTAGAAAAATATCCACAGCTAGGAGAAAGATGCCCTGAGAGGCAGGGAGGTAATTGCCTGCTATTTTAGATGAGTTCAGCAAATTTCAAAATAGGAATATCAGTACCGTACATCCTGCTAGAAGAGGAAAATGAAATTTTTTTCTAATGTCTGATTTTCTTTTGAAATGGAAGAAAATGGTAACAGATCCTCAGATGGAGAGAGAAGAGCAAAATCAACTTGTTCTTTTGCATTTGAATTTCCAAAGATTTCATGCCATGGGATAATAATCATATTATGCTCTAAGTAAAAACAAAACAAAAAGAGTTAATGAAATAATATATAGAAAAATACTATTTTTAAGGAAATATATAGTCGCACATGTACATGAAATCCACATGTTCTGATGTCACAAGTCTATGTA
>NW_012153829.1:81657-82077 GCF_000956105.1 Propithecus coquereli
TAGATTAAAGATGACTTCTGTTCCTACTTTGTAACAATGAATGCGTTTTTACTTTGAATTTATATAAGAAAAGGGCCATTTCTGGTGATTTTATTTTTTCTAAATTAAAGAAAGGATTTTCCCAAATAAGAGGGAAGAAGAGATAGTAAGTCTGAAAGAAAATACAACAAATTCAAAGTTAAAGCAGTTACCCTTGAGTTATGTAACTAAGTTTAATTTCTATTTATTTTAAGCGTTCTACAAATAAAATTCATCAAAGTAATAAAAGAATGCTATTAGAATGTGATTGTATGTTTAGACTCAAGGATCGTGAAAAGAGAGGTGTTTGCAACTGTTTATACTTACCCTCTCATACTGCAATTAAGTATCCAAAACTGTTCTAAATTCTTACTGCACAACCCCTAGCCTTGACATTTTTGG
>NW_012153829.1:85092-88327 GCF_000956105.1 Propithecus coquereli
CTACTCCATAATCTCGTTCACTGCAGAAAACCTTTTTCACAAAAATAGGATGTTGGAAATGGAAGCAGGATTTTCAGTGCATTTGTGGCAATCTCAAGATATTCTGCTTTGACTTTAATCCAGAATGTACGGAGATTTGAAGTTGTCTCAAACATACTGTTAAGGCCACTGTCATTTGTGTTCTCAAGCAGTTGATCCTCTTCTAGCATAGACAAAGTCGAGTGACCTGCTGATTCACAAATGGGTCATGGATCCATTCCTTCCCAGTTTGTGGTTGAAAAGCAATGCTCAAACTCTTTTGAAGCTGAGGTAGGTGATCACGCACCAGCTGGGAGAAAGAACGCACTGGCTCAGTCTCTTAAAATCTTTGCTATTGTCTGAAACATGTCAAAAATCGCAATGTTCACTCCTTGTCCCCATAATTCCAGTTTGGCTTTGAATGCAGCCACTTTATCTGCCAACTTGGACACAGTGGTTCTCCCCTGTAGTGACAGATTGAGTTCATTGAGCAGGTTAACTATATCACACAAGTAAGCAAGTTTGCAACCCATTCAGTGTGACTGAAATGTGCTTCCAGTGGTGACTGTTTTTCTCAAAGAAATATCAGGAGAAAAGCTCTCACGATTCAAAAACTCTGGCCAGTGATCTACCCTTAGAAAGCCATCTCACTTGTGTGTTTAAGAGAAGACGTGTGTGCTCTGCATCCATCTCCTTACAGAGCTGCATGAACAGATGTGAGTTAAGGGCACGCACTTTGATGTGGTTGATAATTTTAATCACATCCTGCAAAACGTTGTATAGTTCAGGTGACATTTGTCGGCTAGCTAGCATTTTTTTATGCATGACACAGTACATAGACTCACATTCAGAAGCGACCTCCTTGACTCTAGTGGTGAAACCAGAAAGCCGTCCAGTCATGGCAGCCACATCGTCCATGCATATACTGACACAAAATGACCAATTCAGTTTTCCTGATGTGTAATCATTCAAAGGCTTTAATAGTTCTGCAGCTATGGTGTTGGTTGGCACATAACTTATCCTCATGCACATCTTCCTGAAAAATATATTGCACAAAAACAAGCATTGTTGCCTTGTTGTTAACATTGGTAGATTCATCAACCTGGATTATGTATCAAAGTGATTCATTAATCCTCTCTAACAATTGTGCCTTAATAACCTCTGTATTTCATCAATTCCTCTAGTTATGGTGCTAGCTGAAAGAGGAACATGTGCCACCTTCTGAACTGCAGTCTCTCCTAAAAGTTCACAGCAAATGTCCTTAGCAGATGGCAGGACCAACTATTCACTGATAGTAAAGGGCTTCTTAGCTTTAGTAATGCAATTAGCCACTAAGAATTATGCTCTCAGTGCAGACACATTTGATGAAGTGGTGGCTTTCAGTAATTGCTTCTGTTCTTTGTGTTCATGTTTTTTATTTAGTAAAACTCCGAAAACTTGTCTTTTAATGTAGGGTGCTTGGTCCCCACGTGGTGAAGCAGTTTTGAAAGTTTCATGGCTTTGTTGGATACTCTGTTGTCACATATTATACAAAGTGGGTTTGGAGAATGTGAATCACCTGTTGCAATGAACTCATAATTTAAGTTCTTGGTGCTCTTGGTATTTTCTTTTAAATGCAGCTTTCATTTTGTTGGCATTCTTAGAGACTCTGCTGTCTCATCATTGGGTCTTTCTCCCTTTTTGAAAAAGATCTCCATCTACGTTTGTTTTTTACTCATTTGTACTAGGGTTAACTTTTGGGCTTACCAAAACTGTGACTGAGACAAGTGGACAGTGTGGGAAAGAAGTGCGGATGGAAGTGGTAAATAAAATAATGGGCAGGCCACACACGGACTAAAATAAGTGTCAGATTCTGACTGAAAGCCTGCTACCAGATGCAGGTGTGTGTACAACTGAGGTACAGCAACTCACTTGCCACTATAAAGCCTGCCACCAAATACAGCTTGTCACTTACCACTCACTGATGGGGTTTTGATATGAGTCTGTAAGCAATTGATTTATTATGGTCTCTGTGCAGTCAAACCTCTCTGCTAATGATAATCTGTATTTGCAGTCTCTCCCCAGCACCAGCATCACCACCTCAGCTCCACCTCAGATCATCAGGCATTAGATTTTCTTAAGGAGCACGCAACCTAGATCCCTCACATGCACAGTTTACATTAGGGTTTGCGCTCCTATGAGAATCTAATGCTGCAGCTGATTTGACAGGAGATGGAGCTCAGGCAGTGATGGGAGCGATGGCCAGTGGCAGTAAATACAGAAGAAGCTTTACTCTCTTTCCCACTGCTCACCTCCTGCTGTGTGGCCCAATCCCTAACAGGCCACAAATCAATATGGTCCACAGCCTGGGAACTGGGGACTGCCATGCTAGATCACTTCTTTTTAGCTTTCTATAGACACTTAGTACATGTAGGTCTCAGTGTGTGGGTTGGGGTCATTCTGATTTTTAATGTACACAGAAGGAAGGGGTAACAATCGTAGCAGGTTGTTTATGATGACAAAAACAATCGGTCAGTATTTGGGTCCAGTCCTTATGTTTATTATGCATTAATATTATAGTTTATTTTGCTGGTATTCTTGAGTCAGAATTTCAAAGAGTCAGAGAAAATAGTGTGCATTAATGCTCATTACAATATAGGAATCCTTCAATACATATAATGTCCCAAAAGTCCTGAGAGTTGTGTGTTGCAAAAACAAGAAATTAATTGGAGAAATGACAGGATGTTTCTGAGGAAGATAAAGATTCCTCTAGGAGGCAAAACCACTCCCTGGGTTGGAGTTCCCAAGGAGAGATGCAGCAGAAAAAGAGCAGAGCAGGGGAAGGCCAATGGTTTCATAAATTCCTGGGCTAAAGCCTCAGAATACCAATGAGCCACAGATTGGTTACTTTAAAATGGAGCTCTCCTTTCAGAAAACCAGATAATTATCCATATGGGCCTCGTAGGGTCTCATAAATCATAAAGTCTTAAGCCATAAAACTTGAATATCCATCAACAGGATTATATTTGAATATAACGCAGTCCATAGACAACTATGCAGCCTTAGATAATAATTTTGTCTATATTCTCAGTATATATTGAGAATTATGCAGTGATAGTTGTAAATGGCTAGGATATTTTTTTCCAGTGGCAAAAAGAAACACGTTGAGATGACAATACTCTATACATATAATGTAATTGTGTATTTGTAGAAAAATCTAAAAAGTATTTGTGAAGAG
>NW_012153829.1:90252-94282 GCF_000956105.1 Propithecus coquereli
TTTGTTTTCAGACCAGATTTTCCCCTCAGTTTCTGTGAAAGTTTGAGCAAGTCACTTAACCAAATGAGATATCTTTCCTAAAGTATAAATGGAAACAGATGAATAAACATTTAAATTTGAATAAATTGAAAGGTAGAAAACCCAATGAAAAGCATAGTTTTCCTAAAACTCTTGGCAAATATCTATCAGAGGGCCAGAGTATTTTAATGCTATCAAAATTTTTAAAAACTACCAATACAACTTTGTCTTCCACATTGCCTATTGCTTACTCAGTATGAAAATGTAGTTTGAACATACGCTGCTGCGTTCGTGTAACACTTGTGTTTCATCACCATCCTTTCGGGCATCCATTCGTCCATACATTCCTTCCTTGTTTCCTTCATTCATCTGTCCTGGACTGTATCCTAAAATATTAATATTTGTGCTATTCTTGCACATTATTATAAATGCTATTCTACCCACACTGGCTCTAGAAGTATTATGGTTGACTTGCTAAGAATGTAGAGATAAAAGCCATAATTATTGATATTTTGACTACCTACATAGGCTCATGAAAATCAAAAATAAAATGTCAAGAGAATCAAGAAATAATATATATCCTTTTGAAAAGAACCACTGGAAACTAGATGAGGGATTTGTAGATTGAGAGACATGAAGAGAAAGAGATGGGACATGACTTGAAATGAGGTCACGGCAGGAGCCCTAAGCAGTGGGGTTTCCCAAGTGATGAAAGGAATAAAGGATAAAGACAATAGGCTTCTGAACAAGAGCCATCCAGTGTCAGGAGCCCAGTGGAGCTGAAGCCACATCTGCATATCACCAACTAGCACTGGGATTGCACCTCCTGTTTCACATGCTGACCTGTCGGAGCTATTCTTCTATTTGGTGTGGGGAAGACCCTCTCTCAAGACCTAGCACCATGTCGTGTTTCTTGCATATTGTGGATCTAGAAAAAAAATCACACATATGCCCCGAGACTTGATTAATTCAAACCACCCTGTTTATACATCTGTCACACCCTACTTTTATTTTTCAATCACCAAAAAAATTTGCAGTTTTATTAAAGAAGTATTTTTAACCAAGAAAGATGCTGGTGAAGAGGAAAGGAAAAATCCACAACATCTTGTCATCAATGAAACACTTTATTGTTGCTCGTTCCATAAATATATTATGATCAACTTAATATCTTAACTTTGGAGCAACAAGAAACACTATGAAAATAAAACCCTCAATCCTGAAGTTGCAAAGAACTAAATTATGCCATTCTGAGAAGCTTGAAAGTGGATTCATCCCCAGTCAAGCCTCAGTTGAGAGTGCAGGCACAGCTTACATCTTGACTGAAACATGGTGAGATCCTAAGCAAAGGGCCCAGATAAACCAATGTTTAAATCCTGTTTTGAAAAAACTATGAGGTAATAAAAGTGTGCTGTTTTAAGCTGCTGTGTGGTAATAGATAACTATTATAGCAATAAATAATGTACTTCCTCAACTTTTTCATGTTAGGTTTTTCATTAAGAGTGACATTTAGCTGACAGCCATTCATGAAACGTCCTTCATTGTCATTTTTAAAATTCATATACAGTGCTGAAAAAGACACCCCATGCTTATATGTGGAAATATATCATAACACTGTGAATGAAAACGAAAACATCCGTCAAGCTCCTAGATAAAGTATTTTCTAAATATAAATTATAATAACACCTGTAAACTTCAATGGCTTAAAACAATGCTAATATTTATGGCTCATGAGTCTATTGCTATTTCAGTCATCCTCACAAACAGGATGGACACCCCCCACCACCAAAAATTTATTTCAGTATTCAAAATGATAATACAACACACACAATAAAAGAATATTAAATGGTGTATTACACATAGAATGAGGATTTCTGAGGGAAAGCAGGGCAGGAAAGGCTTTGGAGCTAGTCTAAAAGTAGCTTGAAGGTGTATGGAAAGGAGACCAGCTTGGGGCTTTTTATGTTGGTCAGAGTGTGGGGCCAGGGCCACGTTTCCATCTGTCAGGGGCTTATATGTTTTCATTTCCCGCCAGTACCACAGGAGGGAGCACACAGATAATCTCATCAGCTTTCCCAGATTCCAGGCAGAAGGAGAAGAGGGAGAGTTGAAGCTGTCAGAGAATATAAAAAAAAAAAATGGAGTCAGTGCTTTATTACAATAAGTTTGTGGTGTTTTTCTGGCTTCAGCTTTGCTCTGTCTTTTGTCTGGAGTTACCCGTAGGCAGTTCTGCTGAATCATCATCTAGCATAGGCATTTCTGGACAACTGAGCTCTACTCCAGCATTTTCCCAATGGTAGTGGAAGGGATCCAGAAGGAGAGGTGAAACACTTAGATATTTGAGGACTGTGGTTTGCAGCTAGAAACCTGCAACTTCATGTAATATTAACTGAAATAAATCATAACACTAGCCTAGAATTAAAGGGCAGAGGAGAGACTTCTTAGTGAAAAGCATTGCAAAATCAAATGGCAAAGGGCGTGATTACAGGGAGTGTGATAATTTGGAGCCATTATTTTTATAAACAATTTGCTACAGAGTAGACTCATGGAAAAAAATTAAACTATCTGTATTTCACTTTGTTGCATAGAAATTTCAGTGCATAGAATTTAACTTAAACAAGGGGAAAATCACAGTTTAAATGTCACTTTCAGCCCCCTAATCCACAGGCTCAGGATTGTACTAACCAAAAATTTGAGTGGACATTTCTTTATAATGGAAGTTGATTTTCAATAGCTCTGATTTCTTCCTTGAAAAATATTGAATAATAGTACTCAATGAATAGCGGCTGAGTTCTTCTAAATTAAACTATTCAGAAATATCAATATTCAAGGAAAAGAATGCTGAGCAGGACAAAGAGACAGTGAGATTTATAGAATCCTTAATTAAACCAAGAGTTAGCAGCACAGAAAGAAAGATTCCCAGAGCAGTATATCAATGGATTACATTTTCTCATGTATTTCATCAATTTAGAGCATTGGAAAATGAAGCTACTGCTTCACTGTAGGGATTTCCCTCCTTAGCAGTGCATGTCTGAACCATAAGAATGTGTGCTAAAAGTGAAAGTTTAATTGGTTGAGCCTTCTAAACCTACCCAACATTTATAATTTAATAAAGGATCCCTTGTAATACTAGACATTAAATCTAAGCTCAGTTCAGGCTTCACGTGCTGTCCATTGGGAAATACAACATCATGACCTCACTTTATCAGAAAATTACTAACATGATACATGTGATCAAGGAGCTTCTGAAAAGACATCTGAATATAAAGTAACATATTATTTTAGAAAAAAGGAAAATATCATAATTTGAGATGAGAGTCTTAAATATGATAACAATTAATTAATCCATTAAACATTAATATATTTAATGGCAAATTGCTAGAAGAAGTTTACTGAACATTGAAACTAAGAAGAGAATTCCCACTACAATTATTTAATGCTGCCCAGGAAGGTCTAGAAGAACAATGAATAGACTGATAAATATTGGCTTGTTCTTATTAATAGATGATATGATCTTCCACTTGGAAACACATACAAGTAGCTAAAATACATACACGCTATTATAAGAGTTTGGTACACTATTTTGTTACAGCATAACATTTCAGAAGTCAATAGCTTTCATTTATATCACCAATAACAAGATAGAAATTATATGTATCTAGAACATGGCAGAAACTAAAATGGAATAAATACACCATACATTAAAATAATCCAAATAATAGATTTTCCGAGAATTTAATTCCATTATGGATGTGCAGTGCTGTTCAAAGTATAATAGCATCATACAACTGAATACATGCCTAAATGACACTATAAATATTTCTGAATCAAATTTCCATTTAAATCTATTATATCACCATAAATGTAATGTACTTTTCAATCACATAAACTTATTCAAAACTTTCAATACAAGCACAAAGAGATAGTAGGCATCAAAAATGTTTGAAAAATGAAGAGTGGTTGCAGTACCATATGTTTAAATATATTATTGCCTTATAAAAATTAAAACAATATC
>NW_012153829.1:95293-96601 GCF_000956105.1 Propithecus coquereli
GTTAAGTAAGTCATTATTTTGAAATCCCAAAGTATTCCATATGCCTGTGAAGAAATCAACAATAAATACAGCTTTCTAAGAAGTTTCACAATGTTTCAAAATTTTTTGAGAATATATATTTTACGTAAAGCTATTATTTTAGAATTTTAGTTATGTTTTCATATTAAGAATAGATATTTTATTTAAAAAGAGAAATTAGATGATTTGCTTTCTCAACCTACATTTATACCATTTATGTCTAAAGAAACTGATAAAAGATGAAATCCCCCTATCAGAGTTCTGTATGTTAAACATAGACATGATATTCATTTTAAAAGTCAAATATTGTTACATCTTTTTAAATGAGAAATGAAAAATCCACTGATGTATATTACCAGAGTTTAATTCAAGTCTTGACCCTGAATACACATCTTTTTGATTTTCTGTGTTAAGAATTTGGAATTCCACGTCAAAGACGTCTGCTGGTTTTCTCTGGGAAAAACATATATGTAAAGGTTTAAGTTGTGAGCTGAACTACAAATATTTTTTTTTCAAGAAAGACCAATATTACTGAAAGAATGACTTACAGACAAATAGTGATAAATCGTATTTTGATGTTTTACAAACATTTTCTAGAAAATATAAAACGAGATACACTCTTCAAGGAAAACAATTGTCAACATTCTTTGCTGGTCACAAGATAAATATTTTGGACAAAAATTAGAGTTTTGGAAACTGTGAGATGATGGCTTCTTAGTATTTAAATAATTTTCTTTATAATTTTTAATTTTGATAAACACAAAAATATTTTTTTATTTTCGATTGATTTCTTTGAGATCAATGGTGATATTTAAAAATGTGATATTAATTTTTGGAAGAACTATAACTTAGAGAGGCAACAATTTCCAAAATAATCAATGACCAAATTATACAGGTGTTATAGGTCTATTTATAGAGGAAAAAAGACTTATTGATTTTAATATAATTAAGTATCAGTTCATTGGTATGTTTTCAGATTCTACTTCTTCAATTTTAGCTTGTATCAAGATGAATATCCACAACAATCTCAAAAATTTTAATTGCCCATCCCTTTTCTAAATTCCCTTTATATCCTTCAACTAAAACGGTATTTTGTAACAGATTGAATGTAGAAACAGATATAAGAATCTAGCTATCATCTATTAAGCCTAACCTTAAATACATTTTCAAAAATTTAAAACAATATTATTCCTTTTACTAATTTTTTGTTGTTGTTTTATAAAAGATAGTTTGGGGCTGGGCACGGTGGCTCACGCCTGTAATCCTAACACTCTGGGAGGCCGAGGCGGG
>NW_012153829.1:105470-107196 GCF_000956105.1 Propithecus coquereli
AGGTAGAGAAATATTTCTTTCCTGAATTTTTTTTTTGTAGAACTATTTCTACATTCCACTTGACTTCAGCTAAAGAAAACTGGTCCATAAAAATGACTTTTTAATATTATAGAGTGAAATGCCACTTAAAGGGCTACATTTCCAAAGACAGCTTCTGAAAATGACCCCTATGTCCCGTGTGACTTCAGCTAAAGAAAACTGGTCCATAAAAATGGCTTTTTAATATTATAGAGTGAAATGCCACTTAAAGGGCTACATTTCCAAAGACAGCTTCTGAAAATGACCCCTATGTCCCGTGTGCTAAAAGTAATCGCCCTCTTTTCTGCAACGAGGAATTTTATTAATTCCCAAAGTTTTATAATCTTTATATTCATCATATTACCTACTGTATCCATGGCTCACTTCTTAAAAATCAGGACAGTGTTCTGAAACTGGTATCTGACATTTACTGAATGAAAAAAGGCATCATTTAATATGAACTTTCATTTTGATCTTTCCATATCCTGATTCCATTCCAATTACTTTTTTCCTTCTTCAAGGCTCAAAACCAGTATTCAATGAACATGCTCATTTTTTAAATGACTCATCTAAGAAATAAGATTTATTTATGCCCTAGATGTCCAGAATATAAACACTGTAATGTTATTTTTATTCCAACAGCTGAGTGATTATCACTAAAGAAGAGTATGTGTTTAGACCCTGTGACATTCCGTATTTAGAAGATGCAGTTTAATATGAATAAAATCTGTGAAGCCTGAAGGTTAAATTGATATTTAGGCACCAGATAGCGTCTGTGGGTGCTATACTCACATGATAAAGAGAAGAAGTAAATAATTGTTTTAAAAGAGAATGGTCAAGCTCTATAGTTTCTTCCACAATATTTTAACATGTTTAATAGCCTTTCATTCTTTCATTTAGACATAAGTCAATAAATATATGACTACCACTACTACAATAATTTTCCACAGCACAAATCTATAATGCCACCACTGACTCAACTATTTGGAGGAGTAACTGGAAGACTCTGAAGCTGTGTATATAATGTCTGTGACTTTAATTATGCATCTGATTTAAGAATGCTGTTGTTGAAGTCTTTGGACACAATAAATTTGAAATATAGATATCAAACTCTTCATAAGGCTATACTTTGTCACTCACAATTGTGAATTATTATTATACAACTTCTTTCTTTTGTGGTGGAAGACAGGGAAATTGAAAAGAATTTAACCAGAGGAGGCTGAGGGATCATTTTAGAATATATTTTACATTGTTACTGAATTTCTGCTTTTTTGTTGTGAAATCTATTGCAATATAGTTTCACACATGAATATATTTATATATACTCCATTGAATTAAGACGATGGTATTAAGATGAGATTGAACATGTTATTTATATTTCTAATAATTAAAAGCAGAGAAAGAAACATTATAAATATATTATCTTGCACAAAATGATAGATGTAGGGGAGATAATATCCTAACCTACTCTTCAAGGTAGGTCTAATCATCTTTATAGTCATAATTCTAATATCTACTTTTCATTGTTTAAAATAACTTTTCACAAGTTTGTAATATACTCAAATTAGTTGCTTTTATCTCTGCCAAATACTGAATTATTTTCAGCGTGAATCATAGCAGCGCTCTGGAGGCTCTTCCTCTGTTTTGGGGACCCTATTTGAAATTTCTCATAAACTAGTGTATGCATCCATTTTAAAACATACATTTG
>NW_012153829.1:107246-108584 GCF_000956105.1 Propithecus coquereli
ACATATACATATATATGCATATACATATGTAATTTATTTCTAGGTGACTTAACAAAGGTGCATTTTATTATTGTAATTCTTCAGATAAATAAGTGAAATTTACATTTGTTGACCAAAGAGAAAAAGGTTTTTAGTAATTTTTACATAGCAAGCAGTACATTTAAATATATATGCATATACATATGTAATTTATTTCTAGGTGACTTAACAAAGGTGCATTTTATTATTGTAATTCTTCAGATAAATAAGTGAAATTTGCATTTGTTGACCAAAGAGAAAAAGGTTTTTAGTAATTTTTACATAGCAAGCAGCACATTTAAACCAAATTCTGCCTATTAAGAATGTCTAAGTCTTTTCATTACATTACCTTGCCTTTCCTTAAAATAATACCTGTGTGGTTAAATCTAAGAGATAACATTTGATTTTGTTTTTGATTGATTCATAACTATTGGATTTTATTTTAATTTAAGAACCAGCGGTGTATTAGAACTGAATTTTGATGTTCATAAATTAACATATTTCCTATTCACTTCTTCCCATTTAAGACACTAGGTGCTTTTTTTCCTGCTCTCCTCTCCTTTTTTCCCTTCCTCTCTTCCCTCCTCCTCTATTCTCTCTCTAGTCAGATATAAACAAAGACTTTTGCTGTTTCTATGGTTAAAATGTTTGGGGGCAAGTCTAAGCTGTTACTGAGTGTAAATTTATGCAATTGAATAGCTTCCAAATAGCCCAACAGACATGACTGAATTAATTTTAGTAGTGGGAGAAATTACATTTGTTTTGTCCTAAGACTCTAAAGAGGAACATAATGGTGAATAGTTAAGTGTAGAGCACAGCCTATAGTTAGTAAATCAATTTATGGACTGCCTTTTGTTTCCTAAATTGAATATGCTATGTAAATGCAAAGTGCTTCTCTTAAAGGCTTAAAATCAAAGGTTAAAAAATAATAGTCATGACTTAAAGTCAAAAGTAGGAGGCATGTCAGCATTGTTCAAATCACTCAAATATATTTCAGCACAGTTTATTTCAAATTCATGACAGACAGGATATTATTAAAAATATCTTCAAATCTTGCCCTACTTTCCGGGGCCAACTAGCTTTAAAAAATATCAATGCTAGGGAATCTCTTTGGTGGGGAATATATATAATCTCCTCATTTTGAGTAATTCTCTATTTCCCATCCGCTGGGTTTGTAGGAATCAGTTTATTGATTTACAAAGTGTCTCTTAATAAGCCAGCTGTTTCCAGTATTGTTGGTATGAAAATCATACTTGATTACCTGCTTAACAAGTGATTTCTTTCTTCTATACAGGGCTCCCATTTGTCCACACCCTTTTC
>NW_012153829.1:108634-110581 GCF_000956105.1 Propithecus coquereli
TGGTTTCACAGATGAGTTTATATAAGATAAGCATCATTTTTCCTTCAGAGTTTGATATTATCCGTGCAGATATTTGAATTGTTCCAGGTTGTGTATGTGTGTATTTGTGTGTGTGTGTGTAGGCAGGTTTCTAGATATCACTTCAATTATTTCCATGATTTTTCTACAGCCCTTTACTCATTTTTTTGTTAAATTCTTTGGGGGCCATTATTCTGTCTACCACTTGAAAGACAGAAGAAGTGCCCATAAGTAATAAATAGAAGGAAAATAAATTTTTATTCAATATCCACCACAGTCTTTGAAAGAACAGTGTTCAATTCCAACCTTGTCTTAACACATCTGTTTGCTGGTATTATGTAGTTATGGTATAGAAAAACCATAAATTTATGATAATAGTTACAGTAAATGGCAATATACAATTATAATTTCCAATCATATTAAAATATTATCATTTGGTAAAGAGCTATATTCCAGAGACTGTAAAATATTTCCCTATTTTTTGTCCATTGAGAAAAGTGTTGACATGATAGTTTATTTTCTCAATCTTCATTGAAGACATAATATTTGCAAAATAGTATGTAAGTGTGCTACTGGCTGTGATTTGAAAAATGTGTGTTATACTTCTGGATACATGTCAGTTTTGTGAACTGGGCTGAGGTATTATTCTATAAATCAGGGAATAAATACTATAATAATTACCCCATATCTCACTATTGTACCATTTAATAGAATACCTGCCCATATGTTACTAATTACGTATATATTGAATGACTGACTGAATCTGATGAGAACTAATTTTCCCTAAACATGTGCTATACTGATTAATTATATGAAGTCTGGTAATGTTTTTCAAGGGCATTCTATCTATGTAAACAAAGTGAGTTTATTACTCTGTCATTGAAGTGTGGCATTAGGCCAATACAGTCTTCTCAGCTTTCTCTGGCTTTAAGATTTGGAGTCACATGCCTAGGAAACCAATAGCTAAATGAAACTAGAATATGACTCTATGCTGGTGAATAAGATTTGAATTCAAGTCTTCAGAATTGAAGTAAATTATTCAGATATGGAGATTCATTAATATACATAAATGCTTTGGTCAAGAATCCAAATCTATTCCAGAGTTTTCTATGGTTCACATTTTGGAATTTAGATTTTGGATATCAAAAGTATTCATTTGGACAAATTTACAGTTAACTTAGGAAGTTTCAGAATGTTCTCTATTCAGCATGAAATGGAAGCCATAAGATATAACATCAGAAAAAAGTTAAATTATCAGTATGAATCCAGAACTGGCTTTGCAAAAAATACCATATTTCAGGACTGATCGGAATGCAGAGCTCATTAACGGAGTGATTAAGAATTATTGTTGATTCTAATTACATTATATTAGAGACAATAGAATTTAATACAATACCTATTATGCAGTGATTATCAAATAGACTTAAGGCTGTCTATGAACCACATGATATTTGGAGAATAGATTTCTAAAACTGGCAAAACAGAGTCCCTTATGATGCTCTCAGGTCAGCTTCGCAGAGTCTACCAACTTTAAACCACAGTATTTATGTTAAGCGAGTAGAAGTTTTCAACAAATATGGTGCTTCATGTATATGAGAGAGAGAGAGAGAGAGGAAGAACGAGTACAGCAAACAGCAGATATATGCCGTTCTACAATTCTAGTAAGGGAGATCCTATTTTGGTTTAAAGCACATAGAGCTCAAAAAGGTCTCCCAAGATAGCAGATCGGTATCATGGGTATCAATACTATCTATCCATTACATAGGCTATTCGAGTTCGTTTCTGTAATAGCTCTGGACAAGAGGGTGTTATATACAGATAAAACTAGAAGTTATTTAGGGTCCTCTGAAGTTAAAATGAGTACCTACCCACATCATTCACGTGATCTAGAGCAGTGTTGGCTTTTCTGATCTATACAATTCAACAAGA
>NW_012153829.1:123645-138840 GCF_000956105.1 Propithecus coquereli
TTAACAAGGAGGATAATGATAACATAACTTCAAAACATATTTATTTAATGGAGTGAGTAGTTCAATTCTTGTATTGATATATGAAACCATTCTCATGTTTTCAATGTTTTAGAAGAAAAACTTTCACACTATATTTCAAGATAGTCTTCCAAATATTTTCTGAGTTAGTGAATGAGTTTTACCCAGGTATCTTTAAAAGGTAACTCAGTCTCTGGTTGCCACGTTGAAACTTCTGTGCCCTGACAATATAAGCTTAGAAAGATTGAATGAACATTCTAGATATATATTTAGCCAAATACATATCTAAAAGCCATTCATATTTTCCTACTATAATTCCACTTTCATAATATACTAAATCACAACTGTATGTTTTGAGTATTAATTATGACTCAGGATGAATTTATAAAAGCAAAACATATCTTAAATTGTAACCTGATTAAGATAAGTATTCATCAACACCATTTCAATTAATTATTTTTTTAGACGGAAGATTTCTACTTTTTATAGGTTGTAATAGGGACCTTGAGTCCATAAGTAGAATTTTCAAACAAAACTCTGTTTTAAGAATATGTGAAATTGACTTCACAGCTACGGAAAACTATCTGAAGTAATATATCAAGAAACATAATAAACAGCAATACATTATATTGAGGAGCTTGTCTTATGATCTGTCACAGAGGTCATTCTTTGCCTCCATCTGATTTAATATCCTACTTAGCATTTTAATTAAGAATTTAGAAGACCAAGTAAATGGAATATTAATAAGGTTCTCATATGATACGAAATATAGAGGTGTTACAAACTATATCAAAAACGTAGAAATAATACAAATAGACATAAGGAGATTAAGTAGCAGGAACAGTAAAGAAAAAATAAAGCATGTTTTCGAAAACATGAGTTAACGTGCATTTAAAATTCAGGCATGTATGTTGTTTTAAAAAAATGTTCAGGTGAAGAAGATAAAAAGGGAAAAAATGTAGTATGGGGAATATTTGGACATACGTTATTGTACTTTGTGCAAAGATGTTACCTACATTCAACTATAGAAATTAAGATAAAATTAATGAACGAAATACTCAATACAACCCAACATTTGCATAGTCTGGAGTAGGAGTATAAATTAAGATCCACATATATTTGATTAAATAATTAAAATGTATATACAAGCTAAAAACAAATAAGTAATGTTCTATTGTCCTAGTTTGAAAATATACCTTTACAGTCATGTGAAAGGTCAGGTATGAGTTTTGAATCCCCACTTGTAAGAATTCTGTCCCAGAATATGATGATATGAGGAGATCCAGCATGCTGACCCTTAGAGCCCTATCTCTGCACCACACAGCAAGGTTCCTGGCACTCATCTTTGTGGACATCCCCACCTACACATTCAAGTACTGTTCATAGCTTTGTAAACAACAACTGCATGACCTTCTCTCAGGCCTAGGGATGGTCATGCCATAGCATGATCTTTCCTCAGGACGGCAGAGCTCAGGACAAAGCCAACGCCAGCCCTAGACATAAGCTCAAAGTAGGTATAGTAAGAAGTCCAACGTCTTGGGATCCTGGACCATAGCATACAGGATGACAAAAGATCAGTGCACAAGATTCCTTGGTGCTATGAATGTCTTAATCAATGGTAAGAGATACAGCAAGAGAAGTGTCAGCATATACGATCTATAGCAGGGCCCAGCAAATAGCCTCTCTCTTTTAGCCTTTCAAAATTAGACAACAAAATATATAAAAGACACCATTATTGTGTCATTAAACTACACAGCTGATTGAAAGCAGGATATTAAGAATTAGAGAGGGACAGAGTTTGTATGACCTTACATCTATAGTACAATGGCAGGAACATATATATTTAATGGATTACAACAGATGAAACTGAAAAACGTGTGTTTCTAATTGAATAGCTCATGGTCACAAATTCTTAGGTTGGCTTCCCTGGAAGCAGAGCCTGAGACTGGGATTTAGATGCACGTGGTTTGTTAAGGATCCTCTATCTATCTCAGGAGAAAGGGAATTAGGTAAACAAAAGAGGGCACAGGATGAGATAACAACTTGGTCTAACTTCAGTCTGACTCCATGAGAAGCTGTTCAGCATAAACTGCCCCACTGATTAGTCTCAGCTTGAGGCCAGGCGAAGTTTTTAAGTATTCCTGTGCTAGCCATTGGCTGTGGGGTGCCCCTATAGCGGAGCATAACTAATTGGGCGTTGGTGACTGCTGTTTGGACAACAGTAAATCTTTGTAAGAGGAAGCATCTCTGCCTCATTGAAAGCAAACTCTCATCCAGGCATGATGAATCACCCTATGAATCTAGGGCTTTGCGAGCCTAGGTGAGAGGATCACTTGAGGTCAGGAATTCAAGACCAGCCTGGGCAACAGTGATGTAAGGAGACCTTATTACTACAGAAACAAAACAAAACAAAAAAACAAAAACAAAACAAAAACCAAATAAGCAAACAAACAAACAAAAACGGGCATGGTGGCACCTGCCTGTATGTAATCTTAGCTTCCTGTGAGGCTGAGGCAGGAGGATCACTTGAGCCCAGGAGGTGACAGAGCGAGACCCTGTCTCTAAAAAATAAAAATAAAATATGAAAACTCTCAAGGCAGCGGGGATACTGCTCAGATATTTTAGCTTCTAACATTTATTTTGTTGCAGTTAGACGTGGCTTCTCTAAGATGTTGGTTGGCCATAATTTCTGGGAAAATTGTAGGAGGTAGTTCAGTCAGTGACAGCACACACTGCTGCAGTTGGTTGAAGGCTATATTTGATGCTCATTATCTACCTCTTCTGTTACCCATTCAAGAATCTTTTTAACTAGTGCTTCTGTTGGTTGGTCTATGTGGTTACCTGGGATAGAAGACTCTTACCCATGAAGATTCTGAGTCATGGTCACCAGGCACTTTTCAGGTTGTTGCTTTACCGGCCTATTTGCAGTTAAACCTAGGCAGAGGAGTACCAAGAACACCCAGAGGATCTCCTGACCAATAATCACATTTCGCCTTGCCCCCATTATGCAACAGCAACCTTCATTAGAGTCACAGTTAATTACCGTTGTCAGTGTGGTACTTTCCTTGCGCACCTGCTAGTCTATTGGCACAAAGAGTCCAAATCTCCAGCCAGCAGTTAGAGCTTTAAGTCTAGTAATACTCTTACTGTTTCTCCTTGCAGAAGTGACCCACTTTAGACTCAGGGAGCATAATGCTGAAATGACAGGAAGCATAGATGTCTCAAGTGGTCTGTAGGTGTGATAGTGAGTGAGAGCACTGCCACTTCCTCGCCTCCATTCCCAGGAACGTGTCTTTCTCCTATTGGAAACAAAACACTGTATCACGGCCATCGGTTTCAGTATTGCACCACATTCTGAATGAGAGAACGTCATACCCTTAGAGTTTCTTCTTCAAGCTGGCACCTCAGCTGTTTTATCAAGAGTCTTTTCCCTGATTTATCAGAAAAGCAGTTTCAGGACACTGTAGTTTGTGGCTGCACTGTGGTCATGTGCACATCAAGCAGCACTTTTGCTAGAAAGAGTTCTCTGTCTGAGAACATGTTATAAGAAGTCCCATTTTGGTAGATCAGGTATGTTGTAAGTATTTAAATAGTGAGACTGGCTGAACCACAGCACAAAAAAAAAAAAAAAAAAAAAAAAAAACAAGCCATTTCTGGGATATGCGACAGTCTCCTTCAGGATAAATTATTGTTCTTTCCAGATTCTAAGGAGTTCATTGTAATCAAATTGCCACCAAATGCCTGTTGCTCTACTTGCACCTCGTTGCGGGCTGAACACCAGTCTCTGTTACCGGCAGATCAGGTACTCAGCAGCAGCAAGAGTTAGATCACATTAGTGTGAGAGAGAGCCCATGCTACTGGACCTACGCGTAGACTCTATCCATGCTTATTCCTTTCATGATTTCATGGCACAAGTAGCGGGATACCCAAGAACAAAAACTGGCAGGTATTTAATGGCTGAGATTTCTTGGGCACTTGGTGACTTAGTGGCTCTTCTGCATTAGATGCTTTCTGATGGACATTATCTTGTGATGCAAATATTTACACACTATACTTTATGATTTATAGGTCCATCCGCATATTTCTTCCCCAGATCACCCATGTAATCATACATATCCTTTCCCCAGGTCAATTCTATTTCCACACAAAGCAGATGACCGGTTACATTGCCCAAATTCTGACTTCTAGGAGTATACCCCTCACCACTGTCTTTCAGAGCCAAGCCTGCTTGGGACAATAGAGCAGAAGCAGACCATGAAATGAATATACATACTGAGTTAATCCATTGTTGCCCTAACCTTGGCCTTTTTCATCCTCCATCAGCTCAGCTAGGCAATGAAAGTCCCAATGAGGCCACAGGTATCATCTTACAAACAGGCATCAGTGCAACAGTGAAGATATTGGAATTTGATTGTTTGTCCACCTTAGGTGTGACATCTGGACCCTCTTAAGCCAGGTTCTAAATTTATCGCTTCTATTCTACAATGGATGTCTTAGGAGCTTACCTGAATACAGTCTTAGAGGACAGTCCTGGCTGTATGGTAAACTGATGGCAAGTTTCTAGGAGAACCTGGTAGCAAGTTTTTCAAATGTGTATAATTATCTGCTGCAGATGTCAGGTCCTTGTGCCAGAACTCTAAGGGTGTGACTTTTCTATTAAGCTTTGTCATTGGCTTTACATAGCATCACTCCTTACCACAGACACCTGTACAACCATGGAACTAGTTTCATTCACACGGCCCAAGTGGCATGACTGTTTATACTGTAGTGTGGCCTTACAGTAGAGCCCATTTCTACTCACAGGAAAATAAAAAGCATTCATTGTAATATGATAAATATATTGTTATTTTCAGAACTATCTTCTCAGTGTTAAATACCCCATCTCATGTATTGTTTCTTTCTAAGTGGTAAGAAGTACAAATTGCACTGTATTGTCTTTAATTTTCAAGGGATGCCCCAGCATGTCATGCACACACAAAAAAAAACCCAATCTACTAAAATATCAAATATGTGGAAGACCCCTGAATAATTTTATAGCTTGTATTAAGCAGATACAGATCACCTGCATATTCTTCAGAATATCACATCAATCTTCTATATTAATAGCATAATGTTAATTACACCTGATGAGAAGTGGCAAGTACCCTGGAGGCCTTGATAACACACACGCACACACACACGAACACACACACGCACACACACACACACACAAACACACACACCCCTTCCTATTCATCCTCGCACTAATCTTGGGCTTTTCTATTCTCCATCAACTAGGTATAGGAAATTCCTCATACAAGGCATCTCCCATTTACTTATAAATTAATGGTTAGAAAGTTTTCTGAAGAAGAGTGAAAATCTGTGAGATTTCCTCAGACATTACGTATAGCAGCTTGCATATAGATGCATTGGGTTGATAAAGGGGGACTCCCTAGAGCACCAGTAGTGTACACTCCACACAGGTAAATAACTAGGGATGTAGAGCTGAACTCCATGTATTCTTGCTCAAATCCTTACTCTTCCTTGTACTAAACATGTGACATATATGTGTCTCTGGGACATATGTTAAGAACTATATTCATTTTTATACACCAGTTAAACTAAATAAGAGTGACTTACACAAAATAGAATGCTTTTATTTCTACGTATATATTTTTTTCTCTCTCTTCATGTGAAAGAAGTGTGCAGGGTTCTTGACAAGGAATCTCCATGGAACCAGGCTTGCGTGGTGGATAAGGCTACTAAGAGAGTTCTTGCTGTAGAAGGAAAATCACAAAGAACATGATGGTATGTACTGTTTGAATTTGATCTTCCTTTTAGAAAGCTGTTATGTAAGTCCTTTTCAACAACTTCTTCATCTGAAGCTAGAGTGTCCCATGGCCACTGTAGTTAAAAGAATCCTAAGAAGTATGTATTTTAGGTCTGTACATTCAACAACTGTTGGGAGAAGTCAATAACAAATTAAAGAAAATAATTGATGTGGACAGCCAATTAGCACTGACTTAAATGCTCCTGTGTATATGTGTTTGCATACATACATGTATATTTAATACAAAAAAAAATGTAAAAAGACACTATAAAGCTTTTAATAGAAAGCCATATTTTTCAGTTCTGCCACGATTCTAAACATTATACTTAAAATGAAGTTGTTAGATTTAACATGTATAGACATTATCTATTGTTTCACTTCCATAAAAGATAAGAATTTATTTCACAATCACACCCCCACTTCAGCGTCCCTTTCTATTTTCATTATTAATTTTTCTCTTAGTTCATATGATAATTTTCAGCTCTATTAAGATAAAATTATTGGCTGAGCCTAGGGGCTCACCCCTGTAATCCTAGCACTTTGGGAGGCTGAGGCAGAAGGATTGCTTGAGGCCAGGAGTTCAAGACCAGCCTAAGTAAGAGCAAAACCCCATCTCTACAAAAAAATACAAAAATTAGCCAGGTGTGATGGCACATGCTGGTAGTTCCAACTATTTGGGAGGCTGAGGCAGGAGGATCCCTTGAGCCCAGAAATTTGCTGTGAGCTAGGATGACAACACTGCTCTCTAGCCTGTGCAACAGAGAGAGACTCTCTCTCTCAAAAAAAAAGAGATATAATTATTAATTACAGTTATTTAAGGCCAAACATTTGATAAGGTTTAGCATATATATATATATATATATACACACACACACACACACACACACACACACACACATACATACACACACACATATATATATGTATGTGTGTGTGTGTATGTAAAATTATTACCAAAATCAAAATAATGAACATAGCCATCACCCACTAAAGTTTCCTCCTATTCTTTATAATACCACCTTCCTCCTCCTCCTCAGACCTACACACATCTGCAAGGAGCCGCGGATCTGTTTTTTTGTCATTATAGATTAGTTTTCATTTTCTATAATTTTAAATAAATGGAATCATACAGTATGTGCTCCTTTCTTTGTCTTTGCTTCTTCTAGCAAAATTATTTTGAGATCCATCTGTGTTTTGCATGCATCAATAGTCACTTATTTTTATGACTTCGTGGTATTCCATTGTGTAGATACACAATAATTTGAGTTTCCAGTTTTCAGACATTACATATAACACTGGTATTAACATGCAATTCCAGGCCGGGCGCAGTGGCTCACGCCTGTAATCCTAGCACTCTGGGAGGCCAAGGCGGGCGGATTGTTTGAGCTCAGGAGTTCAAGACCAGCCTGAGCAAGAGCGAGACCCTGTCTCTACTAAAAAAAATAGAAAGAAATTATCTGGACAACTCAAAATATATAGAAAAAAATTAGCTGAGCATGGTGGCGCACGCCTGTAGTCCCAGCTATTCGGGAGGCTGAGGCAGTAGGATCACTTGAGCCCAGGAGTTTGAGGTTGCTGTGAGCTAGGCTAAAGCCACGACACTCACTCAGGCTTGGGCAACAGAGTGAGACTCTGTCTCAAAAAAAAAAACATGCAATTCCTTGTGTGGACATATACATTCATATGTTGTGGACATATTTTTTCAGAACCATCCCTAAATGTTGCATGTTTTTGATGTTATTTTCAACAGTATTATATTCTTATTTTTATTTACTTATAAATTCTATTTATTTATTTTTGTTCCAATTGATAATATTAGAAATATAATTTATTTTTATTTTGTATATTTGTATATTAATGTAGATCTTGCAATTTTGCTAAAGTTACTTTTTTTGGTAGATTCCATAGAATGTCTTCTCATATGATCACATCACCTACAAATCAGAAAAGTTTTACTTTTCCAAAGTGGATCCCTTTTATTTCTTTCCTCATTTTAACATACTATCAAGAACCTCCAGGATAAGGTACAAGGATGAGAGAAAGAAGACATCCTCTCCTGACTCCTGAACTTAGCAAGAAAGCCTTCAGTCTTGCACCACTAACTATGATGTCATCATTAGATTTTCCATAAATGCCGCTTATATTTCTAGTTTGCTGAAAGTTTTTATCAGTAAAAGATGATGGATTTTGTCAAAGGATTTCCTGTCTATGGAGATTAGCAAAGGCATAAAGTAGATTTATTTCAAGGAATTGGCCTGTGAGTTTGTGGGGGCTGGCAAACCTATTTTCTGTAGAACAAGCCAACAGCCTGAAAACTCTATGGCAGGTGCTGATGCTGCAATCTTGAGGCAGAATTTCTTTTTCCTCAATGAATCTTTAGTTTGCTGTTAAGCTTTTCAACTAATACAATGAGTACCACCCAGATTACTAGAGATATTCTCTTTTATTTAAAGTCAGGAGATTGTAAATGCTGATGACATCTACAAAAATCTTCACACCGACACCTACATTGGGGTTTACAGGCCCACCTTTGAAATATTGTGGGTGCAGTTCCAGATCACCGCAATAAAATGAATATCACAATAAAGCAAGTCACATGAATATTTTTGATTTCCCAGTTCATATAAAATATTTTATTGCTAACATTACTAACTATCATCTGAGCCTTCAGCCAGTCATAATCTTTTTGCAAATGGAGGGTCTTACCTCAATGTTTATGGCTGCTGACTGATCAAGGTGATGGTTAGTGAAGGTTGGGGTAGCTGTGGCAATTTCTTGAAATAGAGAACAATGAAGTTTGCCACATCAATTGGCTGTTCCTTCTATGAAATATTTCTCTGTAGCATGTAATGATATTTGATAGCATTTTTCCCAAAGCAGAACTGTTTTTCAAAATTGAAGTCAATCCTCTCAAATTCTGCTGCTGCTTTACCAACTAAATTTATGTATTAGGTCATTAAATATGAAATGTCAGACTTTGAATTAAAAGTGTAGTTTATTATATCTCAAACAAGAAGCAGTACAATTAATCAAAGTATGTGATAAAACTATTGACACCATGTTACCATCTTAACCGTAGCTTGCTTATGCCAGCAATGAAGAAGTCTGGAGAGAGAGTGGCAATCAAATTGTGAAAGGCGTTTTCCATAGCTCATTAGAATTGAATGTTTTTCTTTACAATAAGTGGTCCAAAGCCTAGAAGAAGTGGTGGTCAGTTGGTGCAAGACCTGGTGAAGAAGGTGGATGACAGAGTTTCCAAGTCCAGCCTCTGTAGTTTGAGCAGCACTGTTTGTGGCGACATGTGGTCAAGCGTTATCTTGCAAGTGTATTGGCCTGTCTTTATTGATCAATCTCGGCTGCTTAATCACAAGCATCCTCATCATTTCATCCAATGGTTGCAGTAGACATCCACTGTAATCAATTGACCAGGTTTCATGGTGTTGTAGTGGATAATACCAGTACTAGACCACCAAACAGACACCATCAGCTTTTTTGATGAATATTCAGTTATGGACTGTGTTTCGGCACTTCATCTTTATCCAACCATTGTGCCAAACTCTTGCAATTGTCAACAAGAATCCATTTTTCACCACACATAACAATACAGTGTAGAAATGGTTCACATTTATATTGTGACAGCAAAGAAAGGCAAGCTTCAAGAAGATTTCTCTGTTGACGTTCATTTAATTCATGTGTAACCCATCTATCCAGCTTCTTTACCTTGTAGATTTGTTTCAAATGGTCCAATATTGTTGGAATAGTAACTACAAACTTTGCTGTTAATTCACATGTGGGTTGAGATGGATTCACTTCCACTATAGCTTTTGGCTCATCATTATCTACCTTGGTCTCAGGTCAGCTGCATGGCTCATTTTCAAGATTAAAATCACCAAAATGGAACTTCTTAAACCATTGATATACTGTGTGTTCTTTAGCCACATTCTTCCCAGACACTTCTTTGATATTTCGATCTGTCTGCACTGCATTGGTTCCACGACAGAACTCATATTTAAAAATATCACAAATTTTTTACCTATCCATGGTTTCACAAAAATTGCTCTAAAAAAATTGAGAAATAATCACAAGCCAAATTATGCATTTGAAAGACTGAGGATGTATCTTCACAGTAAAAATGAAACAAGAAGTGTCAAAGTGAAATATTAGAGATACCAACTGTCGAACTCAGTACTTAAGGAAGTCAGACATTTCATAATTAATAACCTAATATAAATTCTTTGCCATCTTCTCAACAATGTTCATAGCATCCTCACCAGTATGATGTAGATTTCTTTTGAAGAAACTACTTTATTTGCTCATCCATAGAAGCAACTCCTCATCTGTTCAAGTTTTATCACGAGGTAGCAGGAATTTGGTCACATCTTCAGGCTCCACTTCTAATTCTAGTTCTCTTGCTATTTCCATTACATCTGCAGTTCCTTCCTCAATGGAACTCTTGAATCACTAAAAGTTATCCATGAAGATTGAAATCAGCTTCTTCCAAACTCTTGTTAATGTAGATATTTTGAACTTCTTCCATGAATCACGAATGTCCTTAACGGTATATAGAAAGTTGAATACTTTCCACAAGATTTTCAATTTACTCTGCCAAGAGCCATCTGAGCAATTATTAGCAGCTATGCCTTTATAAAATGTATTTCTTAAATATTAAGACTTGAAAATTACTCAAAATTCCTCCTTCATCTGTGGGCTGTAGAATAGATGTTATGTTAGCAAGTATGAAAACAACATTAATCACCTTGTACATCTCCATCAGGACTCTTGGGTGACCAGGTGTATTGTCAATGAACAGTGATATTTTGAAAGGAATCTTTTTTCTTTTGAGAAGGGGGTCTCCACAGTGGGCTTAAAATATTCCGTAAACCATGCGATAAATAGATGTGCTGCCATCCAGGCTTTGTTGTTCATGCATAGAGCACAGGCAGAGTAGATTTAGCCTAATGCTTTAGGGCCCTAGAACCTATGGAATGATAGGTGAGTGCTGGTTTCAACTTAAAGTTACCAGCTGCTTAAGCCCCTAACAAGAGAGTCAGCTTTGACGCTTTGAATCAAGACATTGAGTTCTTTCTAGCTATGAAAGTCCTAGATAGCATTTTCTTCCAATAGAAGGTTGTTTGGTCTACAGTGAAAATCTATTGTTTATTGCAGCCACTTTCATCCTTTATTTTAGCTAGATTTTCTGGATAACTTGCTGAAGCTTCTATATCAGCACTTACTGCTTCATCTTGCACTTTTATGTCATGAGGACTGCTTCTTTCATTAAATTTCATGAAGTGATGTCTACTAGCTTCCAACTTCTGCAGCTTTCTTACCTATCTTTGCCTTCATGGGGTTGAAAAGAGTTACAGCTTTGCTCCAGATAAGGTTTTGGCTCAAGGAATGTTGTGGCTAGCTTGATCTTCTATCCAGATCACTAAAACTCCCTCCATATTAGCAATAAAGCTCTTTCACATGCCTATCATTTGCAGAGTTCACTGAAGTAGCACTTTAATTTCCTCTGAGAATTTTTTCTTTGCATTTGCAACTTGGCTAACTAGTGCAAGAGACCTAGCTTTCATCCTGCCTCGGCTTCTGTATGCCTTCCTCACTAAGTTTAATAATTTCTGGCTTTTAATTGAATCTGAGAGATGTGCAACTCTTTCTTTCACTTGAACATTTAGAGATCATGGTAGGGTTATTAATTGGCCTAATTTCAATATTGATGTGTCTCATAAAATAGAGAGGGAGAGAGGTGGAGGAATGGCCAATTGGTGAAATAGAACACACACATTTGGTGATTATGTTGCCATTTTATAAGGGTGCAGTTCGTGGTGGTGCAAAACAACTACAATAGTAATATCAAAGATCACTGATTGTCGATCACTGTAAGAGACATAAAAATAATGAAAAATTTGAAATATTGCAAGATTTACCAAAATGTGACACAGGCACATGAAGTGAACACATGTTGTTGGGGAAATGGCACCAATAAACTTGCTTGATGCAGGGTTGCCACAAACCTTCAATTTGTGAAAAAAGCTGTATCTGCGAAGTACAATAAATTGAAACACAATGAAACGAAGAATGCCTCTACAGGAACACCTGGGCACTGTAGTCTGGCCATGTATACACAGGCAACATCATTTACCTGATAGATGTGAATATGAAACTCTTTTTAATGATTGGTCCTGTCTTGAAAATGATTGTCCCATGAGGTAAATCCAAACTCCTTACCTTGGTTACTGAGTCACTGCAAAGATTTCCCTGTATGTTCTGTATTTTCCCTTAGCTTGTACTTTGCCTTTGCCCTTGTCCTTTCGTGCCCCTCACCATGACGTCTTCATTTTCATTCCAATCTGTTGGAATCTTCTCAGGTCAATGAATCAGAGATTGATTTGTCCTTCCTTTTAATTGCTATAACACATACTGTTCTATCCATTTAGAACCTACTTATCCTTTTTTTATATACGTTGAATATCCTTATACATTATACATGTCTTATCCCCTCACAATCTCTCTCTGTAGGCCAAAGGTATGGCTTATGCATCATATATCATCCACATTCCATTGCAGATGAAGCTGCATATAGAAGTATTTCTAAAGTAGTTATTTTATTAAAATGATAGAATTTAACAGAATACCATAATACTAAAATTTTACACTGATAAGGGAATGATTAAAATTGTAATGAACTATTTATAAACATGATGCCTCCAAATAAAAGAGAGGGTTATTGCTTGTCTCATCTTTGCTTTTTTTATGAGATCACACACAATCATTTTGTACAGCCCTTCCAAGATTCCTGTCTCATTGATATGAACCTAATGAAATGGAGAAAATCTATTTGAATAGTTCAAGAAAAAATTTGCAATTTGTTTTGGTAAATAAAAATAAAAAAGTAATAATTGTTTTATATAGGCAGTTAAAACAATGATATGAAAAAAGTTCATAGTTTGATATTATACCTACATATGATATTACTTCTAATGGAATTATTTAAGCATAGAAGCAATCATTCACACAATGTACAGGTTAATTATCACAAAGAAATGAATAATAATTAAAGTGCTCCCTTGTACATAGATTATGGTCAACGTTCATTAAGATAGACACAGACTCTGCAGGCTCAAGCTTATTCTGGGCCTCTGAGGAAGCCCCACAGCATTGGCTATGCTTGCCCCTGCCCTCCCTCTCCTACTCTGTCCTGCCTGGCTGTCTTGGTCTATGTCACTAATGGCCTCAGTGTACGAGAGGTGGACATCCAGGTACTCTCTATGCGAGCTCCGAGTGAGAGAAATGGACATGATCATAAAAACGGGCAAAAGGGGCTCATTTGTAACCCATTCTCTGGTTCCAGGGATTGAGGTCTTGAGTATCACATGTGTCTTTTATTCCCATCTGGGCACCAGGTACCCTTCTATGGGGCAGGTCACTTTGGGTTTGATCAGTCTCTGTCTCCTACACCACCTGGCTCACAAACAGCCTTGAAGGTAGGGTCAGCAGACCAGATTGCTTGGTATTGTAATGCAAAATGAGAAGTCTGTTTGGTGACCTATCACTTTTGCTGAGTAATGGCCATAAAGAGAAACCAAAGTGAACAAGGGTGTGCAATATGCCCTATAACGGTGGGCAAAACAGGCCCCTGCCCTTGTGGAGGTCACAGTCTAGTGGAGGAGGATGTTATTAGAAATGCACAAAATCCTGGCAGGGCAGATATGGGGGACTTACTGTAATAAGGCATGGTGTTTAGGAAGGCATTTCTTGGAAAGCGTGGTTTGAGCTCAGAGTCAAGGATTACTAAGAGCTGGGTAGATAAAGGAGGTGAGGTGGTGATTGGAGGATAAATAAATCTGTTCTTATCCAGAGATTACCCTAGCTGGGTAGTCTAAGCCTTTCCCAGTAGCACCCAAAGTGGGATTGTGGATGGATAAGACATATGGACTCTCAAGTTAAGACCAACAGATTTTGAATCCTGCCTCTACCATTTCCTGGCTGTGTGGTAATTTACTTGTCTTTCTTTCTGTTGCTCCTGAAAGCAAAGTGGGTGTTGCAATCCTTAAGTTGAAGAGACACAAGGTTAATCACATTTTAAAGTGTTTTCTTTGGCTGCTGTGTGGAGATTGCATTAGAGCAGGGGGTTAAGGGAGAGGAAGGAATTTTAGCATTTCAGGAGAATCAAGGTAGCTTGGGCCACAGTGTGACAATGAAGGTAGGCAGAAGTAGAAAGTGTTAATTAATTGGATTTGGTTGGTGAGGGAGTCCTCAAGGGTGACTCCCAGGTTTCTGGCTTTTGTTATTGTAAGTAATACAGAAGAAGAATGGATGAACTCCCTTTATTTTCTATTTATTGTGATCTCTATCATACATGCAAAAATATTTTGTACACAATTTGAAGAATAATAATAAGAATAAAAACTTATGTATCCTTTAGGTCAATTGAGAAGAACAATTTGCTAATATAGTTAAAGCATTTGAGTTCCCCATCTTTCTCCCCAGAGATAAGCACTGTCCTTGCTATTTATTATTTTCACCATATATATCAATATACGCATATATATAAACATATTTTTAAATAATATAATGATTGCTTTTGTATGTTTTTAGACTTTGTGTTTATTTTGCTTGGGGTTTGGTGAACTTTTTCAATCCAGAAGTTTATAATCTGAATAAAATTTAGAAAATTAGAAAAATATAGAGAGAGCCAAGAAATGGAAAAAAAAAAGAAAAAAGAAAAAGGAAGAGATAAATATACCCAGAAACAATTACCAATCCTACAATTACAGTTATTTTCTGAAACAGTGCTAAAAGGAAAATATTAATAAACATTAGAAAGAGAGTGGCGAGACTTGCATTCTGTTGAGGGGAAAATTGTACGGTGAAATGTCACCATTGTGCTTGGAAAGACTTAAGATAATTTTTTCTCATATGGAAGAAGACTAGCAAAATTTATTTGAGTAGTAAATATCAAATATTACTACTGGTAATATGTATTTAGACTACTGATTACATCTACTCTAAATCTATTTCAAAAATGCTTATGCTTTCTTTGGACAGTAAAACTTTCATCATTAAATGTCATATTCGGGAATTTATGTAGGTGCATATCTTTTAAAAATTAGAATAAATGTTTCTTCTCATGACTTGATTTGGTTCTTTCTGGGAAGAATAGGAACAAAACATATAAGCAAGTTGCATACACACATACACACACACTGCACACCCATATAAACACACAGCCCTGATTTTTCTCCAAAAGGGAGTTTGCAAGAGATTAAATAAATTGTTAATACTAAAATTTTACACACTATAATACAGATATATAATATATGGAACATTTTTTGGCATGCTATAAACTAAAAATAGAAATTGCT
>NW_012153829.1:139555-142512 GCF_000956105.1 Propithecus coquereli
AATTTTATAAAAAAATTACTTGTTCAGCTGCTAAATACTAATCCAGTTAAATTAACAGCAGACTTGCATGCCTGCCATTTTTGATTATTGTAATATTTGACTTTTTTGATAGTATTTGTCTTAGGGCTTGTTTTAACTTGAGTTTTTAAATAGTTGTGTTAGTTAAGGTTTTCTAGAGAAGCAGAATACACACACACACACACACACACACACACACACTTTCACACCCCTATACATATATATTTTTATCATAGAGTTATAATGAGGATTGGCTCTTGGTACATGTGATTACGGAGGCTGAGTCCCATGATGATGCCACCTGCAAGCTAGAGAGCCAGAAAGCCGGTGATGTCATTCACTTCAGTCTGAGTGCAAAGGTCCTAGGACAAGAAGCATCAATGTCCAAGAGCAAAAGAAAATGAAGTCTTAGCTTGAGGAGAGAGAGGATAGAGAATTCATTCTTCCTCCTTTCGCTTTTCCTATCTAGGCCCTTAACAGATTGGATGATAATGACATTGGGGAGGGCAGATCTGCCTTACTCAGTCTGACTTAAATGTTACTTTGAGAAGCATCCCACAGACACACCCAGAAATAATGTTTAGCCAACTATTGGGACATCCCTTAACCCAATCAAACTGACACATAAAATTAATCATCACAATAATCTTTGATTCAAACGCATAATCATTTCAACTTCCATTACAGATTACAAAATTAGTTCATAGCAGAAGGCACCATTGGCTATCCTTAAAATACCAAATAATGAAAAAGTGATCAAATCATTTCACAATGGAATATTCTTTTGCTATCACAAAAGTATTGATTTAAATTATAAATGAATTGGATGAATCCAAAACTTTATATTATCACATAATTTCACCTTTCGAAACAAATATAGAAATATGTAAACACAAAAGTAGTCAAAATTCCAGACTCACTCATAATATTAAAGAGAAAATAGATCTTCCAGTTTTATTAATTTTTTAATCTTGTAGTTCCTTTGCTTGGTTTTTATTTTCAAAGAATTTCATCTAACATGGTACATCTACACACATCTACTGTTCAAAGTTCAGTGTAGGAAGCTACTGTTGACATTTTGGACAACAAAAGCAACAAAAAATAATGAGAGCATGGCTATGTGTTTTTGAAGAAAATACTCCTATATTTTTGCATGTTTAAAATTATCTGTAACATAATGAAATAAATCTAATGAGAGATAAAGACGTTTTTCTGTCATAATCATTAGCATTTACTCTTTTTTGTTTTATTGGCTTCAATTTTTAGGAGAAAACATAAGAATACCATAAACTTGGGAGATACTAATGAATCGCAAAAACTTTGCAATTAGGAGTGCTAATTTACATTTCACCTCTTTTTTATTCAAGTTTTTTCGATTTCAGTAAAATACTTATTTTCTCACTGTCTGTGTTTTCTTATTTATAATGTAGAACTATTAATAAAATTAATAACAACAATGGCTTCACAGCGATCAGAATTGTTGTAAAAATTGTATTAAAACATGCATGCATTTGTAACTCTCATATATTTTAATTAATATCCTTTAATTTAATTTAGTTTAATTTAGCTTCTGTTAACTTTTAGGAGTTGACTGAGAAAGGAAAGAAAAACTGAGACAGGAAGGGACATTAGAGTCAATAATCTCTTTAATACCATGGTAAAATAAAGTAGAAGAAATAGGTTGGAAAGAACTGGGATAGATGTAAGAGAAATTAAGAAATGCACACAGAGTGAACAAAGAAAAGAAAAAGGAAAGGGCTATAATAAATAGGGAATAGATGATCTTTGTAGGTGCAATGATTCTCATCCTATAAATCTTTATTTCTTTAAATTATTATAGAAAGAATTCTCCTCGACGCCCTTGTGCCTCCATTTCGATTCCAACTCATTTTCCCTTACAGTCACTGCTTTCCCTAGGATTTCCCTTGCCACCTCTCTGTGCAAGAAGTATTGATTGAGTGATAAAGCAAATCCAGTTACATGGCTGTGGTGATCTCATTTCACAAAAGAGTCTGGAGAAATAAATATATCCTTAGAGTAAACTTCAGACCACTTAACAGTTTTGAAATCCTGAAATACCAACCAAAAGAACATTTCCAAGGGAAAGAAATGGTTAAAAAGAGCATGAGTCAGAATAATGTTGAGAGACAGAAAAAGCAAAATATTCAGCTCAGGAAAAGAGCCTAGATGAAGAGAAAGAGTGACCAATGCTGTTTAAACTCCCTCTGAATTTTTCCTGTGGTAAGAATGAGGCATTCAATAGGATTCAAGACATTTTTTTTTAAACTTTTTTTTATTTCAGCATATTATGGGGGTACAAATGTTTAGGTTAAATATATTGCCTTTTCCCCACCTGAGTCAGAGCTTCAAGCATGTTCCTCATGTGCACTGTACCCATTAGGTATGAAGATACTCATTCCCTCCTTCCCCCTTCCACCTGCCTGATACCAGATGAATGTTACTACTATCTGTGCACGTAAGTGTTGATCAGTTAATACCAATTTGATGGTGAGTACATGTGGTGCTTGTTTTTCCATTCTTGGGATACCTCGCTTAGTAGAATGTGTTCCAGCGCTTTCCAGGAGAATACAAGAGGTGTTATATCACCATTGTTTCTTAAAGCTGAATAGCACTCCATGGTATACATTTACCACATTTTATTAATCCACTCATGTACTGATGGACATTTGGGTTGTTTCCACATCTTTGCAATTGTGAATTGTGCTGCTATGAACATTCGAGTTGCATTTCCCTGATGATTAGAGATGTAGAGCAATTTTTCATATGTGTGTTGGTCACTAGTCTGTCTTCTTTTGAAAAGTTTCTGTTCATGTCCTTTGACCACATCTGATAAAGGGCTGATAACTAGAATCCGTACCTAGCATATTATGACACTCAACTTGTCATCTCTTAGTTCTGTGAAGTTCATTCATTTACTC
>NW_012153829.1:142977-144029 GCF_000956105.1 Propithecus coquereli
GTTTTGTAAATAATGTTGTATTGGGCTGGAAGGAATGGCTCATTCCTGTAATCCTAGCAAGGCCAGAGGGTCATTGAGGGAAAGGGAGGGCAAGGCCAGAGGGTCATTTGAGGTTACAGTGAGCTATGATGATGTCACTGCACTCCAGCCTGGATAACAGAGAGAGATTCTGTCTCTAAAAATAAAAGGGTTTATTGGAAGGTGGCTGCTTAAATCTGTTATCTACTGCTACAATTTAGGATAAAAAATAGAATTTTATTTGGCTTATGGTTCTGGAGTCTGTGAAGTCCAAGTGCATGGTGCTGGCAAATGGCAAGTGTTATCCCCATATTAGAAAGGCAAAATAGCAAAGGGTGAGAGAGAGGAAGAGAGGGCAAGAGCACGTGAGCCGGAGAGGAAAAGAGGCCTAACTTCCTTGTAACTAACTCACTCTGAAATAATGGCATTAATTCATTTGTGAGGGTGAGACCCTCATGACCTAATCACTTCCCAAAGACTCCACCTTTTAACACTACTACATGACAACAAAGTTTATAACACATGAATTTTGGGGGGCTCATGGATACCGTAGAAGCAGCCATCCTTATTTGTCTAGGTTTTGTCTATGGCTGCTTTCTGACTATAATGGCAGAATTGAATAGCTGCCACAAAGACCTTATACTCCAGAAAGCCTAAAATATTTACCATGTATACTGTAGATATTACAGAAAATGTTTGTTGACTTCTTGTTTAGGCAAGAAATAATAGTATCTGTGTCCAAGGTTTTGATAATACATTTGGTAAAACCTAGACAGATCTGAGGTCTTAAATTGGTGATCAGCATGAAAACAGAATATGGTGCCTAGTTTTACAATTTAGATACTGATAGACTGTGGTCTTTTTTACTGTGATGTGAAAACTGTGAGGTAACTTAGCAGTTGAGTTAGTTTTCTACTACCGCTGTGACCATCACCATCTTATTGGCTTACAAAATACAAATTAATTCTCTTACAGTCCTGTAGGTCAGAAGTTTGATGTGAATCTTACTAGGCTAAAATCAAGGTGTCATTGAC
>NW_012153829.1:146554-147232 GCF_000956105.1 Propithecus coquereli
AAAGAATTTATTAATAAGATCCCAAAAGCAATCACAACAAAGATGAAAATAAATAAATAAGACTTGATCAAATTAAAAAACTTCTGCACAGCCAAGGAAACTAAAATTAGAGCTAATACATAGCCTGAAGAATGGGAGAAAATATTTTCATGCTATACCTCCGATAAAGTGCTGATAACTAGAATCCATATAGAAACCAGGAAAATTAGCAAGGAAAAAATCAAACAACCCCATTAAAAAGTGGGCAGAGGACATGAACAGAAACTTTTCAAAAGAAGACAGGCTAATGGCCCAAAAACATATGAAAAAATGCTCAACATCTCTAATCATCAGGGAAATGCAAATCAAAACCACAATGATATATCACTTAACTCCAGTGAGAATAGCTTTTATCAAAAAGTCCCAAAACAACAAATGTTGGTGTGGATACGGAGAGAAAGTAATGCTCATACACTGCTGGTGGAACTGCGAACTAGTACAACCTCTGTGGAAAGTAATATGGAGATTTCTTAAAGAACTAAAAGTAGAACTACTTCTATATTTTTTTTCCAAGACTATTACATTTTTCTTTCTTACATTTATGTAGATAATTCATTGTTAGTTAATTTTTGTGTATGGTAAGCATCCAAGTTCATAGTTTCATGTGTGGGTTTCCAAGTTGTCCCAAAGTCATTTATT
>NW_012153829.1:148897-149377 GCF_000956105.1 Propithecus coquereli
CCTGAGTTAATTCCTTCACATTAGTTAACAATGAAAATGCAGCTGTCATTTATAGATGTTGGAAGTATAGGATGCAAAAGTAGATTTTTGCTGTATTGAAGCCTACTTAGTTGTCATTTTGAGCACTGGTTATCCACCGTGTTATGAAAAAAAAAACAACTCCAAAACAACAGCTATTTTTTTTTAATCACATCTCATGATTTTATCAGTCAAGAATTATGGCAGGGATTAGCTGAATAAGTCATTTGTTCTATATGGTAACAGTGAGGGTCATTTCATGATATTGATCTGGCAGATCATTTTGTCTGGAAGGTCCAAGATGGGTTCACTCACATATCAGTTAACTTGGCAGATATAAGAGGAAGGCTGGACTCCTTTGGGGTTTTCAAATGAAAGGTCTACTCATAGCCTTTGCACAATGGTAGCTTAAGAAAACCAGACTTCTAACATGGTGGCTCAGAGCTCCAGGAGTGAATGTTC
>NW_012153829.1:149427-150669 GCF_000956105.1 Propithecus coquereli
TTCAGTTGGGTGAGAAGTGTATTTTATCAAAAAAGCTCAAAACTGTTTTGATATATATGGAATGAAGGCAAAACTAGGTTGTCCTTTATAAAGTTTGGAAAGGACTATATTAACTAATGAATAGGATGACAGAGACTGCTTTAACTTGCATTTAGTTTCTTTAAAGTGTATAAACGGAGGTAAATAAGCTCACACGAAATCTCCTCGAAGAACTAAGTGCATCCTCTAATCAGCACTTTGCTTCTAATTATAACATAATGGCAAATGCTTGGAATGGTAGGTGAATCAATTTCATAATTTCAATCTTAGTTCAATAACAGAAGCATCATTAGGGAGATAAATGAAATGTTCATAACCTCATAACCTGGGTCATCATTATTATCTAATGTTCATAATTTACTTGGGTAAATATAGGCTATCTAGGGTGGACTTTGGGTTTTGTTTTACAGAAATGTTCCTCTGACTTTTATTAGGGAAATAAGAAGAGAATTTGTAGCTTTTAAAAAATTCTCTAGATGAATACATTCAGACCCTTCACAAAATTGGCATGAAATTTCACTTTTTCATTTTTAAATCATTTCGTCATTCATTATACAAATATTTATTCAAATTCCTCTCAATATATGTGATGAAATCTAGGCACTTGCACAATGTTGAAGAAGAGAGATGTTGTCTTCCTTGTAACTAGATTGCGTGCTAATGTTGAGGCATAAAATATACAAGTTGCAGCTTAATTGTGTAATTTAAGATAGTGATATAAACTACAACAAATAAAGCTAGGTGATCATTTCTGAAAGTCAAAAGTCAAATCAGATTGCATACTTAGGGAAAGTTTTGATGTAGAGGTGATGTTAGAGTTAAGATCTCCATAACAAGAAGGACTCAGTCAAGGGTAGAACTGTATACAGAGCATTCCAGACAAAGGGAACAACAAAGATAAGGCCCTAAACCAAGAACAAATTTAGTTTAACACTCAAAATTCTAGCATGGCTTCAACATATTGAGAGAGAAATGGCTGTCAATTGACATAAACAGAATATGAAATACACCCTGAGGTAAGAGTGGTAACCTAAAATATTTGAGGGCTAGAAGAAAAAGTATGGCTCTATGGGTTGTCATGAACTGTTACAACAATGTAAAGCCTATAATCTCCTAACCACAGAACACCATAGCAGCTCCTACCCAAACTATTCTAGCAACTTGTTCCAAGTAAAGTTTATATGTTATATCATGATGAGAAAT
>NW_012153829.1:152570-152955 GCF_000956105.1 Propithecus coquereli
ATCTCCTAACCACAGAACACCATAGCAGCTCCTACCCAAACTATTCTAGCAACTTGTTCCAAGTAAAGTTTATATGTTATATCATGATGAGAAATTCTCATTTTCTAAAATTAACGAAAACATAGAAACAGAGAATAGATTTCACAATTTACATAGTTTATACTCTGTCATTTTGATACTTTATAAAATTTAATAGAGACATAAACCCCTTTATTCCCCCGAGAAGTTGTGTGGAGTTAAGAAAGACACATCAACCTTGACTGTCTGAGTCTAGACTCTAATAATATGAGTTGTGTGGGGACTTGTATCCTGACAAGCCAGGAGAAATGAATTGAAATGATACCTAGGATGGCTCCTTCAGAGTTCTTTTAAACAGCGTGAAGCC
>NW_012153829.1:155040-156771 GCF_000956105.1 Propithecus coquereli
TAAAGTCAGGATGTCTGGCACTAACCCAGGACAACTGTAGCCCAGGACTGTGACAAATGGGATCCAGGCATGGGACTTGAAACCCTAGGTAGTTGCCTTTTTGTTAGTCATCTTGATTAGCAATGGCTGGTGGTCCCATACGAACTGATATCCTTAGTCTTAAGAAAGATTCATTCTGTCATAAATAGACTAGCTATCTGGAAATTGTCAGGATTTTATGCACATAACTCATAGGTATATGATTTTTTTTTTTTTTTAAGAAGAAGATGTTTTCTGGGCCCAGATGTTGAGGAAAATCAAAGTAGCAAGACCTTTTCAACTTACTACCATTAGGATACGCTTTTGTTTGTTCCACAAAATATCAAACATGTTTATAAAATTGCATACGTAAGATAATTTCCCCCCTTATCCTTATGGGGAGATTAGACAAATTGATTTAGGTAGTATGGGTTAAATTAAGTAAAATTGCCAATATTTGAACAATTTAGCTTATAAAACTAGCACATTTGTATTACTATTTTTTTCAATACAAAATCACATATGTTATTTTTCAACATAGTAGAGAACCAAAAATGAAAACCCTGTGTTTTTACTTTTGAATTCAGTGGAAAACACAGCAAATGTGCTCTCATATTTACTTAAAATGACTTATATAGACACATGTATAAAACTATAAACTAAAATTATGTTTTACAATTATAAAGAACTCATAACAACAGCTCTTTACTTCTCCCACAATTTCAAATGCCTTCAGTACATCTCTAAGGATACCTTATTGTTTAATGAATATGTACTATATTCATAATTATAGCAACAAAAAGTTAAAATTAATTTCTTGGTCAGTTTTTCCTTTTTATAAACTTAACAATGTGTAGCCCCATGCTCATTATTTCTTACAATACAACTACTACAGAATGCCTTAGGTAATTGACCTATAATGGTGATAATTTTCTCTTTGCCTGAGAAAATTACTTTTAGTTTTAAGTTTCTTCTTAATCTTATGGGAATGTTTCACCTTGTCAATTCACTTGTTTTGATTTCCCATTTTAATTAGTCTCAATTTAATTACAACTGATCAAGTTGAAATATCAAACATGAAACCACCTGCATAAAAAGAAAGAAAATTTTCATTTTCTCAATAAGGAATGACTTACACATTAGAGAAAAATATTCAAGTAACTCTTTTGCATGTGCTGTGTATATGAGCTTCAAGTTTACTTTCCAGAGATTAAGAAAAGTAATTGAATTGTTTATAAGAACAATAAAATTATCCCTGGGGTTTAATTCATTTTACTCTTCTTTTGCTGAGAGAAAGAACCCACAAGTGATTCTGATACATGATCAAAGATGAGAACCAGAGATTCCATATATTTATTCTCTGTCATTAACTTTCCCTCTCCTCCCATTTCTTAGCATAATTACAATATATTGATAAAGTTAAGTACCTTTGAAGAAAAATATAATTGCAATTAGACATTGTTAGAAAATTAGGTTCAATCTGTTTTTCTTTTCCCAGTTGACTATCTGAATAGCTATCATTTATCCTCATTCCGTGTTCATCCATTTTTCCCTATTGTACAAATGAGATTTAAGGAATTAGTGCCAAAAGAGTATTTTTAGGAAAAAGTCTTATTAAATATTTCCATGTGGGAGACATAAATCCAGGGCAATTCTTCTAGGACAGCAACTTCTCTTTATTCCCTATCTTGCCTCAATACCAATTTATCTCTT
>NW_012153829.1:167581-169120 GCF_000956105.1 Propithecus coquereli
AATGGATAGCAGACTTAAACCTAAGGCATGAAACTATAAGAATTCTAGAAGAAAATGTTGGAAAAACTATTATAGAAATTGGCCTAGGCAAAGAATTTATGACAAAAACCCCAAAGGCAATCACAGCAACTACAAAAGTAAATAAATGGGACCTGATCAAATTAAAAAGCTTCCACACAGCCAAGGAAATAAACAACAGAGCAAATAGACAACTTACAGAATGGGAGTAAATATTTGCATGCTATACATCCAATAAAGGGCTGATAATAAGAATCTACAAAGAACTCAAGCAAATCAACAGGAGAATATTAAACAACCCCATAAAAAAGTGGGCAAAAAACATGAACAGAAATTTCAAAAGAAGAGAGACTAATGGCCAACAAAACATAAAAAATGCTCAATGTCTCTAATCATCAAGTAAATGGAAACCAATGCCACATGAACATATCACCTAACTTCAGTAAGAATGGCTTTTATCAAAAGTCCCAAAACAATGAATGTTGTTATGGATGTAGAGAGATAGGAGCACTCATACACTGATGGTGGGACTGCAAACTAGTACAAATTCTATGGAAAGGAGCATGGAGATACCTCAAAGAACTAAAAGTAGACCTACCATTTGATCCAGCAATCCCATTGCTGGGCATCTACCTAAAGGAAAAAAAAAAGACATTCTATATAAAAAAAATCTGCACTTGAATGTTTATAGCAGCACAATTCACAGTTGCAAAGATGTGAAAACAACCCAAGTGCCTATCAATAGATGAGTGGATTAATAAAATGTGGTGTTTATATACCATGGAGCACTACTCAGCCAATAAAAAAAAAAAAATGATGATCTAGTATCTTTTGTAACAACCTGAGTGGAACTGGAGAACATTATTGTTACTGAAGTATCACAAGAATGGAAATACAAACACCACATGTACTCAATACTAAATTGGAACTAATCAATCAACACTTCTGTGCACATATGGAAGTAAAACTCAAAGGAAATCAAGTTGGTGAGAGGCTGGAGGAAGGAATAGGTAAATTCACACCTAACGGGTACAATGCACACTATTTGGGTGAAGGGCATTCTTGTAACTTTGACTCAAATTGTACAGAAGCAAATTATTTAACCAAAACGTGTGTGCCCCTATAACATTCTGAAAAAAATAAAGAACTAGGTCTTTTAAGAGGTGATTAGTTCATGAAAACTTCACACCCATGAATCAATTAATGCAGGAGTGAGTTCCTCATAAAAGGACAAATTTGGACCCCTCTTCTTTCTTCCATCTTGTCATTGTCTTTCCCCCATGGGATGATGCAATAAGAAGGTCCTCTCCAGATGTAGGTGCCTTGATCTAGGCTTCTCATCTCCAGAATAGTCAGCCAATAAATTTCTGTTCATCATAAATTATACAGCTTGTGGTGTTCTGTTATAATAGCAGAAAATTGACAAAGACATGTGTGTAAGGTGCCATGAACATAGTATCAAAGCTTCAAAACCTGAGAGGACAGAGCTCATAATCATCCTTTAAATAATAATAAAACAAT
>NW_012153829.1:172518-173357 GCF_000956105.1 Propithecus coquereli
AAAAACTAACCTGTCGTAGATGATTCCCAAGTTGATGCTTGTCTTCTTCAAGTCCTGCCCATATGTCTCTTAACACTTCCAGATCAATGACTAGAGTCAGATTACTCCCTGAAGAGTTATAATGCCTGGCTAAGGTGTATTAGCAGTAATATCAGGAATGAGTGTGGGACTACATGTCTAGAATTTTTAAATTTTTTAAAATTTGTAATTATTGTGGAAGGGGCCATGATTCATCTTTCCTAAAATGAATTCTTACTTAAGAAATGTGTTTGTGTTTTTTGCTTGCACTGCCTTTGCTAACACCATGATCTAAGGGCTTATTGAAAACCTACTTTATCAGTATATTTATTGTCTTCCTTAATATCACTTGAGGCCAAAGAATGCATTTTACAGAAGAAGGTAGTGGTAAACATATGATGATGGGATCTTCTCTTCCAACCATGTACCGTATCTCTCAGAAGCTCGCAGCTTAAGAGGATGATAGAATGGTCTATTAAAAGAGTGGGAGCTAAATATTAAAAACAATTGATCTCATGGAGACAGAGAGTAGAATGATGGTTGCCGGAGGTTGGGAAGGTTAGCGAGGAGAGGGGGATAAAATGGGGATGGTTAATGGGTGCAAAAATATAGTTATATAGATAGAATGAATGATATTTGATAGCACGACAAAGTGACAATAATCAACAATAAGTTAGTGTATATTTTAAACAGAAGAGTGGAATTGGAATGTTCCTAACACAAAGAAACGATAAATGCCTGAGGTGATGGATACTCCAATTATACTGATTTGATTAGTTCACATTGTAAGCTTATATCAAAACACACATGCATCCTATAAA
>NW_012153829.1:173407-175230 GCF_000956105.1 Propithecus coquereli
TATATCAAAACACACATGCATCCTATAAAGATATGCAACTATTATGTACACATCATAATTAAAAAGAAAAATGTTCAGCTGAGACACCAGCTCAGAGAAGGTACACTGCAGTGTTTGGGTGCCAGTCTTTGGGACACAATATATACTGTAAACAATGAGTAGTTAGCATACACAGTTTGAAATGCCAAGAGGTGAAAGTAGGATTGGCCAATTTTAGTTTTAGTTTCCTCATGCCAGTAGACCTGATTCAAAGAAAGGAATTATTATACTGGAAAATTAATCATCATTATTTTGAAAAGCTAAGGCACCTTCCCTAGTAATAATGCTATAGAATCAAAACAGGCCAGTATGTCTAGATCTCAGGGAATTCACTGATTTGTTTCTGGTACTAAGGTCAAATAAACAATTATAGCATCGACAATTGACAAGGACAAGGCAACCACGCCTGGTTTATTTGACCAGACAGGAAATTCGGGAGGGCTGCTATGTTGGCCAAGTTTGTGAAATTTCTGCCTCAGGGTCGGTTTTATTAGTAAGTACTGTGGTTTATATATATAACATTTTGGTGTTTTCAGAGCTTAAAGCCAGCCACCAGTTTAATAATAAGTGACAGAGTGGAATTTACTGTGTATAAGAGCATAAGTAAACAGTGAGAGCCCTCACACTTGACAGTCAGTATCACATCCCTTTGGCCCCTTTTCATTTCAGCCACAATGGTGCTGGACAGCTAGCGGAGAAAACAAACTCCTCTTTGCTACCTGAAAATCAAAACAAATGTTCCCCTGAATTTTGTCATCAGGATCTTTCCAAAAGTTGAGAAGAGCCTACATAAAAATACAGTCCATAGCTATGGGAAAGTCAGTGCTCTCACAGGCAACCCACGGACAATGGAAGATGAAAGTCGGTGGATAAAATCTTCAGCCTCTACCTTTAAATTCCTGGCAGAATCATGCTCTCTTTGGCTATCACCGGTGACGTTGATAACACAACCTTATATAAGTTTTCCATCCTTACTTATCTAACTCTTTCTGCTCCTTCACTCTTCCTTCTTGGGAGTATTTACCAAACTATCTGCACCCAAGTTCTTGTCTTAAGTTCTGTTTTTGGAGTAATATAAACTAAGATATCTGTGTTGTATACTGAGTGATTTTTCTCAGCCTAGAAGAGTAACTGACATGTAACAGCTCTCTTAAAACATTAACTGAATAAAAAGTTGTTATATAATTGAATACCATAGCTAGAATGGCACTTAATGACCAAACAGTCCATAAGTGAGGGAGATATGCTTACTCTTGTCACTATTTCTTAATATTACTCTGGAATCAATAGCAAATGCAATTAAAAGAAATACTAATTCTTGCTATTTAACACTATGATGTAACAAAACACCCCAAAATATAGTATCTTTAAATAACAAAAATGTATTATTCCCCAGGTTCTGCAGTCTGGATTGTGCTTTGGTTCCTTATAAAGACTGCTGAGGTTAGGATATTTAAGATAGCATCTCTGCTTAGAGGTCTGGTGCTTCAGATGGAATGGCAGGAACAGCTGCAGATTAGTCAGGTCTTTCCACTCTCTAAATGGGTGACTTCTCCATGTGGCAGTTAGATTGGCACAGCTCACACCATAGTTGTCTTAAGTGAAATTACATTTCTTATGTGGCAGCTGATTTCTAGAATAGAGAAAACAAATGCTTCTTTGTATGAGAAAGGGCATGAATATGCAGGGAAAAAGGGAACTGATGGCAGCCGTTTTTGAAGACCATCTGCAACAATTATTATTGAAAGTATATATTTTACCATTGCTTTTTAGAAAATAAGTTG
>NW_012153829.1:175280-175916 GCF_000956105.1 Propithecus coquereli
TACCTCACTTAGGGTAATAGTCTCCAGTTCCATCCAAGTTGCTGCAGAATACATTATTTCATTCCTTTTTATGGCTGAGTAGTATTGTACTGTATATGGAACACATTTACTTTATCCATTCATCTGTTGGTGGACACTTAGGTTGATTCCATATCTTTGCTATTGTTAGTTATACTGCAGTAAACATTCAGGTGCAGGTGTCTTTTTGATATAATGGCTTATTTTCCTTTGGACAGATACCTAGTAGTGGGATCGCTGGGTAGATTGGTAGGTCTACTTTTAGTTTTTTAAGGAATCCGTATACTGTTTTCCATAGAGGCTGTACTAATTTACATTCCCGCCAACATTGTATAAGTGTCCCATTTTTACTGCATCCTCACTATTATTTTCTGATATTTTGATAATGGACATTCTGACTGGAGTAAGATGGTATTCTATTTTGATTTTAATTTGCATTTCCCTGATGAGTAGTGATTTTGAAAGTCATGTATGACAAAACATCCCACTGAAAGGGGAAAAGTTGAAAATACTCCCCTTAAGAACTGGAAGAAAATAAGGATGCTCACTATCATCACTTCGATTCAACATAGTACTAGAAGTTCTAGCCAGAGAAATCAGGCAAGAGGAAGAAATAAT
>NW_012153829.1:179898-180460 GCF_000956105.1 Propithecus coquereli
GGGGAGAACCTGTCTCAAAAAAAAAGTTTCATAGAAATTTTGTTTCTAAAATTTTTGACAGAAATAAGAGACATCAGTGGAACACAGATGTTGATACATTTCTGAGAAAAGTTGAATGATACTGATGAATAGACCACTGTAGGAGATGTCATATAAGATACTTTTATAGAGTTTTGAGAGCTCTATTTAGCAAAATTCTTAAATTTGAACACTACGTCTGTATGGTCTTTGTTTTTGCTTCTATTAATATGGTGAATTACATTTACAGATTTGTGTATGTTGAACCATCTCTGTATCTCTGGGATGAAGCCCACTTGGTCATGACGGATTATTTTCTTGATAAGCACCTGGATTCAGTTTGCTAGGATTTTGTTGAGAATTTTTGCATCTGTATTCATAAGGGATATTGGTCTTCAGTTTTCTTTTTTTGTTGCATCCTTTCCCGGTTTTGGTATCAGGGTTATGTTGGCTTCATAAAATATGTTGGGGAGGATTCTGTCCTTCTCGATGTTGTGGAATAATTTCTGCAGGATAGGTACCAGTTCTTCTTTGTAGGTGTGGT
>NW_012153829.1:183713-185410 GCF_000956105.1 Propithecus coquereli
TGTCAATGACATTTTGGTTGTTCCCATATATTGGCTATTGTCAATAATGCTGCAATGACTACAGGACTGCAGGCATCTTTATAAGATTATAATTACATATTTTTTGGTGTGTACTAAGAAGACAGATTGCTGCTGGGCCATATGGTAGTTCTAATTTTTAATTTTTTGAGGAACTTCCACATTGTTTTCCATAATGACTGAATCAATCCACATTCCCCCCATCAATATACAAGGGTTTCCTTTTACTTCTGGTCTTTTTTCCTTTTTGTATCTTTTTAACTGGGAAATAAAAATCACATATGTTTATCACATACAATATGTTGTTTTAAAATATACATTGTGAAATGGTAAAATTGAATTAATTTACACATGCATTACCTCATATACTCATTTTTTTCTGGTGAGAACACTCAGAATCTAATCTCTTAGCAATTTTCAGGAATACAATACACCGTCATTAGTTATAACCTTCATGTTGTACAATAGATCTCTTGACTTTATTCCTCTTTTTAACTGAAATTTTGTATCCTTTGACCAACATCTCTCCACCCTCCCACCACCAGCCCATTCAGCACTGGTAACCACTATTCTACTGTCTGCTTTTAAGAGTTCAACATTTTTAGATTCAACATTTAAGTTAAATCATGCAGTATTTGTATTTCTGTACCTGGCTTATTTTATCTAACATAATGTCCTCCAGGTTCATCCATGTTGTCACAAATGACAGGATTTTCTTCTTTTTTAAAGCTCAATAGTATTCCATTGTGTATATATATCACATTTTCTTTAATTATTCATCCATTGATGGACGCATGTTGATTCCATATCTTAGGTATTGTAAATAATGCTGTCATGAAAATGAGAATGTCAGAGTGCAGATACCTCCTTAAGATAGTGATTTTATTTTGTATGGATATATATATAGCAGGAGGATTGTTGTATCATATGGTAGTTCTATTTTTAATTTTTTTGTGAAACCTCCATACTGTTTTCCATAATAGCTGTACGAAATTACATTTCCCTGAACATTGTACAAGGGTTCCCATTTCTCCATATTCTTTCCAACACTTATCATTCATCTCCTTGGTAACAGTCATTCTAACTGGTGTGAAGTGCTATCCCACTGTGTTTTTAATTTTGATTTCTCTGATGATTAATGACTTCCAGCATTTTTTTCATATAACCTTTGACCATTTGTTTGTCTTTGAGAGATATCTATTCAGGTCTTTTGCCCATTTTTAATTGGGTTATTTGATTTTTTGCTATTGAGTTCCCCATATAATTTCAATATTAATCCATTATCTGATATATCATTTGCAAATATTTTATTACATTCTGTATGTTGTCTCTTCACTCTATTGATTTCCTTTTTTCTGTGCAGAAGCCTTTTATCTTGATGTAATCACATTTCTCTATTTTTCCTTTTGTTGTCTGAGTTTTAGGGGTCATATCCAAAAAATCATTGCCTAGACCTAGGTGATGAAATTTTTCCATATGTTTTATAGGCTCAGGTCTTACATTTAAGTCTTTAATTCATTTTGAGTTGATTTTTGTTTATGATGTGAGGTAACTGCTCAATTTAATTCTCTGCATGTGAATATTCACTTGTCCCAAGGCCAGTTATTAAAGAAATTTTCCTTTCTCTTTAGTGTGTTCTTGTCAACTTTGTCAAAATTCAGTTGGCTCTAAATGCACAG
>NW_012153829.1:189264-189960 GCF_000956105.1 Propithecus coquereli
TATTTCATAAGTTTTTGTATGTTGTGTGTCCTGCTATTAATTTCTAGTTTTGTAACATTTTTATTCTGGAAAAAAGAAAAACTTATTGAAAAGTTAGTGTATTTTATATTACCGTCTTATTCTACATATTCAAGCAATAAGAAAAGCCTAGAATATAACCCAATAAATTAGGGAATTTATTATCATTAATAATGCCCAATGGCCAGATGTGAAGGATTTGGCTCCCCTAGAAACAATGGAAATAGCCAGTTTTTTTCCATATAGCATAAAGAAGCTGCAAAAACATCAAAAAAATAGAGCAACAGGAAAATATCCATTAATGTTAACTCCAAAGCAAGGCAATGGGTTTTAAAGTCAGAGCTGGGCTGTCCTCACCCCCACCCACCCACTGGTATGCCATAGCTCTTTACTTAATAAGTATGTGGCTTTCTGGATCCTTGAGTGCAGCTTTTCGATTAAATCCAAATTTTACAGAACAAATTAATAAGTTGCAATTTTATTTTGAAGTTTTTCATTTTTGTTTCTTAATTCCTTATAGTGTTTTTCAGATGCAATGTTTACTCTAATTAAATTTATATTTTTCATTATTGTTGTGTTTGACTATTAGATAAAATTTCCTACTTGTACATTACTAAGAATCCAATCATCATTCATTCATATTTTCTAGTAATTTTATAATTGAATTATTTAAATTTT
>NW_012153829.1:190010-191057 GCF_000956105.1 Propithecus coquereli
GTGGGATTATTTTCTTGATTGCTTTTGTGGACAGTCCATTGTTAGTGTATAGAAATGCTACTGATTTTGGCAAGTTGATTTCATATTCTGTAATGTTACTAAATTTATTAGTTCCAACAGCTTTTTGGTAAAGTCGTCAGGGTTTTCTATGTATAAGATCACATTATCTGCAAACAATGAAATTTTAACTTTTTTCTTTCCAATCTTGATGCCTTTTATTTCTTACTCTTGCCTAATTGCTCTGGCTAGGACTTCTATTGCTATGTTGAATAAATGTGGTAAAAATGGATATATTGTCTTCTAGTTGATCTTAGAGAAAAAGCTTTTGTTTTCTCCATTGAGGATGATGGTAGCTGTGGATTTGTCATACATAATCTTTACTGTCTTGAGGCACACTCCTTCTGTACCTAGTTTTGGTTAGAGTTTCTACCATGAAATGTGTAGAATTCTGTCAAGTGCTTTTCTGCATCTATTAAGATCATCATATGATTTTTGCCCTTCATTTTGTTAACATAGTATATCACATTTATATTATAGATTTGTGTATTTTGAATTATTCTTGAATCCCTAAGATAAATTCTACCTGATCATGGTACGTGATTATTTTAATGTGCTGTTGAATTCAGTTTGCTAGTATTTTGCTGAGAATTTTTGCATCTATATTCATCAGTGATATAGGTTTGTAATTTTCTTTTCCTGTAGTGTCCTTATCTGGCATTAGCATCAAAGTAACATTGGCCTTGTGCTATGATTTGAATGTGTGTCTTTACTGCATTTCATGTTGAAACTTAAGCTGCACTGCAGTAGTACTAAGAGATGAAGCCTTTGGGGAAGTGATTAAGTCATGAAAGAGGAGCCCTCATGAATTATTCATGTAATAACAGACCTGCAGGGAACTAGCTCAGGTCCCCTTTCCCCTCTGTCATCCACCATGTGATAATACCACCATGAGAAGATACCATCAACTGAACAGGCTCTCATCAGACGCTGAACCCGCTGACTCCTTGATCTGCATTTCCCAGCCTCCAGAACTTTGAGAAACAAATT
>NW_012153829.1:193457-193813 GCF_000956105.1 Propithecus coquereli
AATACTTTTTTAAATGCTAAAAAGAGTTGGTGCCAGTTGGTGTCATAAATTTGATACCCACAATGAAAGGATATTAAACTTGAATAAGAATTATCATCAAGAATACTGGATGTTGAGAGAAATTTGTCGAAACCTTCAAATTATACAAAAATTATTCTGAACTCACGACACCATCCATAGTCATTCAAATGTTATGTTTCAATACAAAATTAATATGATTTCAGGAAAGAAAAAAATCATATTTACTTCTTATTTATAGTTATAAATATTATACAAGGTATATAACTTATATAATCAAGCATGTAAATCAGGTTACAGAAGATTAGAGATATTTATTGAGTTATATAGGAGAACTG
>NW_012153829.1:203043-203480 GCF_000956105.1 Propithecus coquereli
ACATAGGAAATATCTTTTTTTGTTCACCTTATAGAAGCAAGACTATGTCTCAATTCCTGTCATGTTTTTCATATTTTTAAGCCATGATTTAGGATACTTGATAATTATCCTAATGAAACAAAGCTAAATAATACAATAAGTACATCATCTTAGTATTAATGTGTAGCGACTAACAGAATAATACAAATAAAAGACTGGTGCTATGGCCACTATAGACACTGTTAGAAAAATTGCTTTACCATGCTTATTCAAAATTTGTTTTAATGTCAAACATAAATAATTAGATCTATAATGTAATAACATGGGAGTAAAATCCATTGCTTCCTATCTTCATTAATTTTATGGTCTGGGAAGTCTATACTGTTTAATTTGATCTCATTTAAGTATAAGAGTTCCATACATTTTGTACCCTACTATATCCCAGGAAAATTATTTTG
>NW_012153829.1:207072-209034 GCF_000956105.1 Propithecus coquereli
TTACTCAGCACTAACAAACAACGTTAAGAGAGATTTAAGGAGACAGAAGGTGGTTGTGTCCCAATGTGGAGGAAATGATCACAAAGAATGACTATGTGCTGGGGCGCACACGTGGAATGGTTATGGGATAGCTTTATGGTGATGCTCTATCACCCACTTTGCCCTTAGAAAATCATCAACTTAAGGTAAGAAAGAAGCCAAGAGAAAATAGTCATAACATCAGGGCACCGGTTGAGAAGAGCCAGGGAGAGAGACTGACAGCAATAGGTAGCCTCACAGCTCCTGAAAGTTATCTACTGCGAAAGATCACTAAGGACTAAAAATTTCCCACCGTGATTCTTGTAAGAACTTAGCCCCCAACTGCTCATCCCACACCATTCTTACAAAACTTAACTTGATTCCAGCAACTTCTGCCTTACTGTCCCTACATCTAGTTCCATAACTAACACAACATACAATTCGCTATACCTTCCAAGTAATTGAACAATTCTTAAAATAAATTGACTTTTGTTCCAAGTAGTGGACTGACTTTTCGCCATCTGTCATATGAAATCTTTAGGCTTCTTGTTTTTCTCTTACCATACCACCTGCATATTTATCCCAAACATTACTTGACCAACTACCTCCTGAAGTGTAACTTTTATGGCTGAGGTATTTAGAGTACATTAAGAGTCTGGGGTCACGTGGAGTTGGGGTGTAATGAAGTGGCTGAAGCTAGATTGTGAAAATACTGTAGTAACCCTCTTCCTGAACTACACCCCAAAGTCTGATGTCAGAGTAAACATGACCTTGACTTTTCCCCACTCCCCATGGACACACAACCTGTCTACTTAAAAGTTCGCAAAGAGCAATGATAGGATTTCTAAGAACATAAGCACTGTGAAATAAAGAGATATTAAAGCTGTAATTTGAGGATGAGCAGCAGTAACTCTCACGAACTGGCAGAGGGGGATCGTTTGATGTTACTGTGGTTTGCACAGTGACCTGGTTCTGTCTTATATTAGAAAAGATTATGAAGTGGTCTTGTTTTTTAACTCCCATCAACATGGTATCAAAATGATCTTGTCTTAAGTTTGAGTCCTGTGATTATTTATGCTCAACAGGAGAACACCACGCTTTAGCTGGTTGCAACAGGCTCACTCCCAACACCACCAAGTCTTAACTCTTAGAGGCAGGTGAGTTCCTACATGTCAATGGCTGCTATTCTAGTCCTCAAAATAGAACTTCTTAGCGGAGAATACACTATAATATAGCATTAATGCCTTTTATTTCAACCAAATTTGAAAAGTTAACAACTGTTTTTCTAAACAAACCAATTTATCTATTAACTAGAAAGCGAAGCATGTATAAGATTGATAAAGGATGTGATTTTGTGTGTGTACATGCTTGTATAACTGCTTCACTTAATTAAGACTGAATTAAGTATGAAAAATATAGTCTTATTTTCTTTTAATCGTGTTACAATTTCAGATTTTTTTTAGATTTCGAAATATTTGCATTATATTTACTGGTTGAGTGCCTTGAATCCAAAAATCCAAAATCTGAAATGTTCCAATGCACATTTTCTTTGATTGCCATGTCAGCACTCAAAATATTTTAAATTTGGAGCATTTTGGATTTTGGATTTTCTGATTTGAAGTGTTCAACATGTATGCCATGATAACCATTCTTATGGCTCTTCATAAGTCCTGCAAGGATGGATCTTCTACTTCTTTCTCTTCTTCTATTTTTAGAAGATGAAGCTACTTAAAATTTATTAACCTTAGCTTTAGTACTTTATTCACAATTCCAGAAAATCATGTACAATTCTACTTTATAGATGGTTAATGGCACCATTATTTTCCTCCTCAAGGAGCTTCAGGTGTTTCTATGTCATCCCTCTTTGATGGCATTATCTAAACTGTAATTGAACCCTTTTATTTTTTTCCTAAAATATAAACTTCCATCTGTGATCTACTAAAG
>NW_012153829.1:220314-221599 GCF_000956105.1 Propithecus coquereli
TGTTACGTTTTAGAATGGTTTTTGATTTACAGAATAATTGTGTAGAGAGTACAGAGAGTTCTAATATACCTGACACTCCACCTTATTTGCCTATTATTAATATCTTACCTTAATTAACAGAAGTAGATACATTATTATTGGCAATCCACATTTCATTCAGTTTTTTTTAGTTTTTACCTACTGTCCTTTTTTGTTCCAGGATTCCATCCAGGATATGACATTTAGTTGTCGTGTCTCCTTAAGCTCCTCTGCTCTGTAAAAGTTTCTCAGATTTACCTTGTTTCTGTTGACGTTAACAGTTTTTAGAATTACTAGGCAGGTGCTTCGTAGAATGTCCCTCATTTGGGATTTGTCCGGTATTTTTTTCATTATTAGACTGGAGCTATGCATTTTTTGAAAGGGTGGTAACAGAGATATAATGTCATTCCCATCACATCATAGCAGGATTATGTACTAGCAACATGATTTTCCACTGTTGATGTTGATTTCATTCACCTGGCTGAGGTAGCGTTTGTCAGATTTCTCCACCGTAAATTTACTTTTTCTATACTGTACTCTTTGAAAGAAAGTCATCATGTGCAGTCCACACCTAAGGAATGAGGAGTTAGGTTCTCCCTTCTTGAGGGAAAAGTATCTACACAAATTATTTGGAATTCTTCATCATGGAGCATAACGTTATGTCAGCATGGATTCATATCTTTTTGTACTTTGGGTGTTAATCCAATACTTCTTTCTTTATTTTGTTGTTCAAATTTTTCCAGTTTTGACCATTGGAAGCTTTTGCAGTTGATCCTCATGTACCTCTGACAAAGCCCCAGTATTGTGAGTTAATCTTTCGTCTGCTTTTGAGGACGTTCTTATTTTCTGCCACGGCAAGAGGTTCCAGTGCCATCTAGCTCATTTGCTGTCTCAGTCCTAGAATCAGCTATTTCTCCAAGGACACCTGGTTCTCTTCTTGGAGAATGGTATTAGAAACCAAGATCTGTGTGCTAGGTGTGCTCATTGTCACTGGAACATCATTGAAATTGGAGAAAACCTGGGGGCCCATGGTCCAAGAGGCAACTAGCAGCAACTAGAGGAACTAGAGGCAATAAAGTAGATGCAAACTGTAGAGGAATTAATTAATCTTAACAGAGGATTTACATTATTTAGAGCTAGAAAAAAATAATGAGATATATATCCAATTAACATTCAAGTGAAAAAAAGAGTGAAGTATTAAAATAAATTCTCTATTAAATGCTCACCTTAATGCTTTTGATTATTTTCTCTTAAATTATTTTCATAA
>NW_012153829.1:221649-223046 GCF_000956105.1 Propithecus coquereli
CTATGTCATCCCTCTTTGATGGCATTATCTAAACTGTAATTGAACCCTTTTATTTTTTTCCTAAAATATAAACTTCCATCTGTGATCTACTAAAGTGCTTTTTCTTAAACTGATTACCTCTTCCCTAAATTATTATAGTTTTTAAAATTTTTCCCCATCTCTAGCATCACTCGGTTTATGAATATCAGCCATTATATTTTCAAAAACCACACCTCTGATTATATTACAGCCATATGCTGCAAAATGATGGTTCTGTCAATGAGGGACTGCACATACAATGGTGGTCCCATAAGATTACAATGGACCAGCCCTATATAGATGTACTATTCTTTATCCTTTATATCATATTTTTACTGTAGCTTTTTTGTGTTTAGATATGTTTAGGCACACAAATATTAATACTTACCATTGTGTTATAGTTGCCTACAACGTTCAGTATAGTAACATGCAGTACAGGTTTGTAACCTAGGAGCAATAGGCTATCTAATATAGCCCAAGGATCTAAGATATATCCGATACAGAAGGTGATATGTAGGCTATGACTTGTAGGTTTATACAAGTACACACTGTGATGTTCACACAATGACAAGAGCATTTAACAATGCATTTCTCAGAACATATCCCCTTCATTAAATAATGCATAACTGTATATTCATCTCTCATAATTACAAAATTTATTTCTTATGCTTTGAAAATGAATTGTAAGTTCATTTTCTCTTTTCCCCTATCTGAAGTCAACCTACCCTTTCTTCTAGAGTATAAACATGAAATTCATTCCTAAACATGCTCCTGCTTTCTACTCTGCACTGTTGCCATTTTTTGTCTCTCCTCTGCCCATACTCACTTCATATTTTGTTGTCTATCAAAATATTATCCATCGTTACAAATCTATTACAAATTTTACATCCTAGAGCTTTGAAAGGATCTCACATTTTGCTTTTAAACTGATCTAAAAGTTAGTGCCTCTGATAGGACATTAAATTATGCCACACAGTATGATCATGTTTGTCCCTCTCTTATTTCTCAACTAGAATTCATGTTTACTTTAGGCAAGGGTAAGTTATAATTAAAACATTCAGTATCATGTCTCTAGACTTGTCTAGACACAAGTTTTCATTTTCATAAATTATCAAAGAATAGCTCTGAAATAAATAGAAATTTGAACTACATTTTATTTTAATGTGTAAAATGCTAAAGACTATGTACTTCCATATTGACACAAGTTCTCTCCCTTCCAATTTAAGATAGCTTCTCTAAAATCATTTTTATCATTTATAAGTAAATTAATGCATATTGATATGTCACATTAAGGGAAGGAGATTTGAAAGTTGCTGTCAGCAGAAGCTTGTTCAACTTTTAATCATTGTCTCCTAGTTACTGACAGAAACGCTAAATAG
>NW_012153829.1:233726-235494 GCF_000956105.1 Propithecus coquereli
GAGTTATGTCATTTGGATATATAATATCCCCCAAAATTTTGCTTTCTAAACTCCACATTATGGTTTAATGATATACCTTTTGCATAAGGGACCTGTAATAGCCTCCCCTGAGCTTGTTGACTTGTAAAACAATGCTGATCCTCATCAAGAACCACCTGTCTCACTGCCTCTAGACGTGTAACCAGACTCAGATCTCAGCCTACCACAAAGAGAAGTTAGAAATTGTGACTCATCGGATGGTAGCATAAATGACAACAATTGCAAAATTATAAATAAGTCTGAAGGGGGGCAATCATGAGAAAAAATCCTACGGGTTTCACTTAGATCAAGCTGAAATTATTGGTATGAAAACACTAAATAAAACCAACAAAATGTGAATTCAATGCATTCACATAACAGATGGGATGAGCTCTAATAATTAGCTTGGTTAGTTGAATGAAATCTAAACGAAGGGAAATCTACATTAAAGTTCAGATGTTAGAACATTCTTGGTGTACCATGGAAGGAAGTATCCTAAGGTTTAGGGAACTGAGAATACTAAAGCAAATTTGTTACATTGAATCTGCTCACTTATTGCTAATTAAGTCCCATAGGGTCCGTAGTATATGCCCTTCATTCAAGTGTTGAGAAATGCATTGGTGAGGCAAGAACCTGTATCTTTCTGAGGCTTTGTAGTGTCTCTTGTCTGCAGGACAAGAACAATAGTGGAGAGGCTATCCTTGTAATGGACTTCCTAAATTTAATGGGAGGTGGTGGGATTCCAGAAAGTCAGAAGCAATTGGCAGAACTTACCTTCTAGAAATAAGGCAAGTGTGGTTATCATAATTGTCAGAGCAGTGATTAGAGTTTGACTCTAATGAGAGCCACAGAACTCTTTCTTGTGGCTAATTGATGATGGTGGTCTGAGGATTGAAATAGATGGGGTAGCCTACTACAGTCATTTTTTTTGTGTAAGTGGGAAGTATTGGATATTTCTCAATAATGCTGTATAACAAGACTACTCAAAACTCAGTGACTTATACTAGCAGGTGTTTGTTTTTATGGATCTGAAATTGAGGTTGACTAAGAATCTACTGATTTTCCCTGAACTCTGCTGGGCGGCTCTGCTGAAATTGGCTGGGCATACTTTAAAGCTAAGGCTTATCACATTTGGATGATCTAGGCATGCACTCCAGCTGTACCCCACAAGTCTTTCATTCACCTTGGAAAACTAGGAGATTCTCTAAGAAGGTTTATCTTACGTCAATGGCAGAAGTGTACAATCATGCAAGCACTTCTTGAAGCTCTACTTACCACATGCCTGCGATTACTTCACTGGCCAAAGCAAGTCACATGGGCAAACTCAGAGTTAGAGTACCTCACTGACAGTGGATATGAATATTGAATCCAGTTATTGGTGAAGGACCGAAAAATTTTATCAATATTCTACTGTACTAGAAGTTCCAAGGTATTTGGTCAAGGGGTTCAAATATTAACAATACATAATGTTAGTATGTGTTCTTATTTAGTTAGATTTTTATTTTAAGTAAATATTATATCTGGGGAGATAATTTTCTCTTTAGCCACCCAGAACAAGAGTCACTGCTTTTCAACCATCAGTACAAGATTTTGTCATTTGTTGTCCACCTGCCTCCACTAAGCTAATGTTTTATTTTCTTTTTCTTGATATTCTAATACTTGGTGCTTCCATTCCTATAAGTTAAAGTTCCTGGCGTAGATTTTTGAAGCATGAGCTATTCTATCTTAATGTTTGTTTTTGCTTTTATTT
>NW_012153829.1:235544-236563 GCF_000956105.1 Propithecus coquereli
CTTTTGAATTAAAGACCTCACTGATCAGGAGTAGAAGTGACAGTTTTGAAGAAGACTAGAGAATTGTTATTTTATAGCTAGAGAGTAATTTCAATATAAGAGGGATACCAAAAACAAAAGCTCCCAAGAGGGAATGGAATATCCACATTTTTAAATTGAATGGTATAAACTGTAAACAATTATCAAAATACGCAGATTATGATCAAGAAAGAGTGAATTAATTTTAAGATAACTATAGCTTTTTGGAAGAAATGCCACTACATATGGGAAGTGTATCAATGCACCTAAGCTATAGGTGCAAAAAATTAATTCCTTTCACAAATCATAACTCAATTGAGAAATGCAGAGGATCCAATCGCATTCCCTTTCACTCAGAGCACAACCCCAGTACTGTTACAGGGAATCCAGTCTTGCCTCTGTTTCCATCCATTTCCCTGGGCCCAAAGATCTCATACTTTCTTGATATATTCTGTTTTATTTCCTGTTTTACCCATTTTGTTCTTAACACAGTTGATTTTTCTCAGCTGATATTGCAGTTTCTTCTACCCTCTTAAAATCACTGCTGCATATGCATAAGTTTCTATGTGGGAAGGGATCTACCATAAATAGTTAAAGCATGATGAATACTTCTTTTTATTTATATATTATAACCCATTTGTTTCAAGGGGTTCTGGAACATGTCTTCATGTGCTAGGTTGGAAATAATTTGTATAACATTACACTGTGCCTTGGTTCTTGGTTCTTTTGAACCAAGGATCTAAGATGTGATTCAGTTTGCAGAGGATTTCTACATCTGAGATACCCACATACGGTGGTCTATGACATCCTAAGATCAGTACATGCAAATCTGCATTGCAACTGGTTTCTGTCCATCTCCTCCATGCAGATAGATGTAAATTACTTGACAGCTAAGGAATGCCTATTTCTAATTATTTGATACCTAGTTTTAGAATTTCTGCCGTGACAGCTTTTCTGAAATATCTTTTTACCCTTGTGTGTGTGTGTGTGTGTGTGTGTGT
>NW_012153829.1:237265-238155 GCF_000956105.1 Propithecus coquereli
TTTATCATGTATAATGTGATGTTTTGAAATATGCATACAGTGTGAAATGACTAAATCAAGCTAATTAACATATGCATTACTTTACATACTTATATTTTTTGTGGTGAGAACACTTATAATACACTCTTAGCAATTTTCAAGATTACAATACATTCTTATTAACGATAGTCAGCCTGTTGTACAATAGATCTTTTAAATTTATTACTCTTGTCCAACTGAAATTTTGTATCCTTTAACCAGCATCCCTCCTACTTCTCCCCCTCTAGCCCCTATAAACCACCACTCTATTTGACTTTTGTGAGTTCAACTTTTATTCACCTGTTTCTTTTAGCATAATGTCCTCCATGTCCATATATGCAAATAACAGGATTTCTTTCTTTTTTAAGGCCAAGTACTATTTCATTGTGCATACATACTGCATTGTCTGTCTTTATTCATTGATGGACACAGATTCCATATCTTGACTAATGTGAGTAATGCTGCCATGAACATGGGAGTGCAGATATCTCTTTGAGATACTGATTTGATTTCTTTTAGGTGCATACTGAGAAGTGAAATTGCTGGATCATATGATAGTTTTATTTTTAACTTTTTGAGGAGCACTCATACTGATTTCCATAATGACTGTATCAACTTATATTCCCACCAACAGTGTGCAAGGATTCCCTTTTCTCCACATCCTCACTAACACCTGTTACTGTTTGTCTTTTTAATAATAGTCATTCTAACATGTTGGAGGTGATATCTCATTGTGGTTTTAATTTGCATTTGCCTGATGATTAGTGAAGTTGGGTATTTTTTCATATACTTGGCCATTTGTAGGCTTTTGAATTAAAGACCTCACTGATCAGGAGTAGAAGTGACAGTTTTGAAGAAGACTAGAGAATTGT
>NW_012153829.1:238205-238762 GCF_000956105.1 Propithecus coquereli
TTACTCAGCACTAACAAACAACGTTAAGAGAGATTTAAGGAGACAGAAGGTGGTTGTGTCCCAATGTGGAGGAAATGATCACAAAGAATGACTATCTGCTGGGGCCACACACGTGGAATGGTTATGGGATAGCTTTATGGTGATGCTCTATCACCCACTTTTCCCTTAGAAAATCATCAACTTAAGGTAAGAAAGAAGCCAAGAGAAAATAGTCATAACATCAGGGCACTGGTTGAGAAGAGCCAGGGAGAGAGACTGACAGCAATAGGTAGGCTCGCAGCTCCTGAAAGTTATCTACTGCGAAAGATCACTAAGGACTGAAAATTTCCCACCGTGATTCTTGTAAGAACTTAGCCCCCAACTGCTCATCCCACACCATTCTTACGAAACTTAACTTGATTCCAGCAACTTCTGCCTTACTGTCCCTACATCTAGTTCCATAACTAACACAACATAAAATTTGCTATACCTTCCAAGTAATTGAACAATTCTTAAAATAAATTGACTTTTGTTCCAAGTAGTGGACTGACTTTTCGCCATCTGTCATATGAAATCTT
>NW_012153829.1:241925-242462 GCF_000956105.1 Propithecus coquereli
ATGCAAGGTTTAATGTTTTGGATATGCACAACAGAAGACAACATTATTTGGTGATGGATAATGAAAAAAAACTTTAGCATATTAAACAAGTTACTAATTGTTCCAAAGATGATAATAGTGATGATATGAGCTGAAAATATCTTTATACTGTTACTAATGGGCTTATTTTTAAGATTGTGCTAATTTTAATATAAGCCTTATAATCTGGATTAGAGATGGATAATTAGAGGAACAATTTCAATTACCCGTAATCTACTTATGTTGAATTACTGAATTAAAGATAATTTAAAAATTCTGTTGGATTTAATAGGGAAATATATAAATGGCATCCACTGGTTCTTTCCTCCACTATATTCACAAAGTTTATATCTGTTTCCAAAGTAGAAAATACACAGATTCCAATAGTGTTTTCTATGGAAATTAATCACCCTGAATTTCAATTTATTCATCTCTTAAATGGCTAGAGGTAAGGCTTTGCTTAGTAGTAATATTTTTTACTAATTTTAAACAAAACAAATTAAATGACAACGTTTGCTA
>NW_012153829.1:248390-249012 GCF_000956105.1 Propithecus coquereli
TTTTCAGAACCTCCCATTCCCACCCTCAATTCCTTAATTGCCTCATTATTCAATTAAAGTAGCTAGTGTTCTTTAGAGAGGAGTGGGGCAGTGGTCTTGGTATAGAGGAAGCCAACAAGTGTGTAATATTTAACTGCGTTATAGAAAGAAAAAAACATTTTTTAAATATATAGACAGATGTAAAACTGTACAAAGACACCAACTTAAGAAGAACTCTCATGTATAATATTTGTCAAGTTGTGATAATATAAAATTTTATGCAAGCACATAACCATATGCAGTCAACTAAGTGAGTTTGTAAGTGTGTAGTTCATGAAGATAAGAGAAAAAAATTTTATTGGAGTTTTGTGTGATGCATATTACTATATATAGAATGCAAATTATTTGTCACAAACACTGCATATTAATAAGTTTAAATTATGTATATCCTATACTCAAGATTTGGTTTGACTTCTAGTTTACCAATCCTCTGTTGTAAATTTTAAATGGCAAAGGACAATATTTAAATTGGAGTAGTAATTATATATGGAAATAATTTTTTGTATAAGATAAACACATTAAATGACAGAACATTTTATTGAGATAATGTGATATGTTGTAAAAATAAAAACATAATGTGTAA
>NW_012153830.1:0-1563 GCF_000956105.1 Propithecus coquereli
TTCAGGTATACATGTGTGGGTGTGTGTTTGTGTGTGCATGTGTTTTTATATATGTAAGTGAACTCTGTCTCACTGAAATATTGCTTGTTTAATTTCTTCATTTACGTCTTATCAATGAAAAAAGTGAGTTTCTGAGAAGAGAGTAATTAAAGCCAAGTGCAGTGATGAAAGCTAATCTGGTATGCTGGAGTCTATATGTTAATTTTTCTTAATGAAACAATGATGTTTATGCTGTTTTGGTATAAACACACATACACACGCACACACACACACAGACTTTTTGTCTTCATTTTAAAAGACCCATTGCTTAAAAAATGAGTAAAATAGATTTTAGCCTTACTGTAAGGTAGAATTATTTAAGCAAATATTTATTAAATTTACTTACCAATTCATTAATACATGACTTTAGAAAATCAAACCAAATGTCTTGGTGGGAGGTTGTATGTTGTCATTTGCTGGAGTTTGTGATTGTCCTTATTACAGTGTGGTGATGTTTATGTTGGTGCATCTTGTTTATGCAGGTGATTATAGACAAAATAAAAATTTTGCAACACGATGCGGACCATGAAGTTTTTTTATGATGCTTATTGCTCCTTTTATTAGGATCCTAGTAATATTTTAAAGCGTGATTCAAATAGATCCTCTGTAATGTTTTGCTAAGTTATTTTCCTTTCACCGAAACAGATGATTTTCTCTGTACCTCTTAGCTGCGCTTTTTCATTTAGGAATGTAATCACCCTGCCTTGTTTGCTAGGGAAGACAATAGAATGATCCGACCTTCTGTATACTTGTTGCCTCCCACCATTCACTCTGCTTTCATTTCCCAGGGTTAGGAAAGTCATCTTCCTCCACACCCAGAATTTCGTAGGAAGTTTATAGATGAGAAATCTGAGCCTGGGAGATTTAGTGATTTACAACTGGATTATATGGCTAATTATTAAATATAAAAGCAGAACTAGAACCTAGCTTTCTTGACTTCTTATTCCGTGTTCTTTGTTTACTGAACTAATATTTCGAAGATTTGTGACACTTTAACTGGTTTTGCTTTAAACTAAAGGTTTTAATCAAATTCATACAAATAACTGAAGCAAAAATAAATACTTCTCTCCCACCCCAATATCTTCTAATTACACTCATTAATCAAAATGTAAACAGAAACCTTTTATGATTCAGACAATTGTTCCTCCCTTGGATATTAGCCCACATTTAATTTAGCCTACGTATGTCTGTGTATTTTTAATATATGGAAGTTTCTGTACCTAATCTTTCCAGAATAACCATAAAATCAGATATGCAATTATTGTCTTTCATTTGGAAAAAAAGAAGCTGAAAACAATCTGAGGCATTAAAAATACACAGAATATTTCAATATCCCTTGAGAAAGAGAGTTAAAAGAGATATCCCACTGAGACTCTGAAGTTTGTGCCTGTCTTGGAGCTCCTGGATCTAAGTTCTCCAGTCCAGCTCTCTTGAGAGCTGTAGCAAACTTATATGAATCAGGCAGCTCAATCCTGTATATGAAACTTTCCAGAATTCCCTGGTATCGCACCCACAAAGCCACCA
>NW_012153830.1:10754-10987 GCF_000956105.1 Propithecus coquereli
CCTAATCAGCTAAAATATCTTAGACTTCAGTCTTAAATTCCAGGAAGCATGGGGCAATCAGAGTTCAACGGAGAAAAAGGAAGCACGTTATATTTATGACATTATCCAAATTTGTGTTCAAATGAGAAACTTAAAAATTTGCATCTTAGTACATTTGAGTTTGTATATTGAAGAACTGTAATGCTAATTGCTCATTATCTTCCTTTGCTAATCTTTCTTATCTGTTTTTCAAC
>NW_012153830.1:12547-13023 GCF_000956105.1 Propithecus coquereli
TATTTTAACACAGATATTCCACTCAATAATTATTTATCAAGTGCTATCACTAGTATACAAGATAGGACCCAGGCTAAATGCCCACACCTTTTCCTTGGTGAAAATTGAAGAGTAAAGAAAGGCAATGAGGAGCGGAGCAGCATTTACAGTGAAGAGAAACACATCCCCAATCATTTTTTTAACCAAGAGAAAAGCATACAAATTTATGTAATGTAAGTTTTACACGACACAGGAGCCTTCAGAAATGAAGACCCCCCTCAAAACAGGGGTCACTGTGTATTTTTATGGGCAGTCATGCCAAAGTATAATTCAAGGACAGAAGAGTCTTATCTAATAGTAATAAACTGGGGCAGCGGGGGACTTAACAAGGCCTATTTGTTCGAATTCTTCTTGATGTCTCTGTATGACATTCTTTTCCTCTGAGAATTGGGCACACGAGGGTCTTATGACCTACTTTAAAAGAAGACTGGGTAATT
>NW_012153831.1:0-1055 GCF_000956105.1 Propithecus coquereli
CTATTAATTACTTTTTTAATTCAGACTATTATGACAGATTACCATAGGCTTACAAATAACAAGAATTTATTTCTCATGGTTTTGGAGGCTGGGAAATCCAAGATCAATGTGCTAGAAGATTGATGTCTGGCGAGGGCCTTCTGCCTGGTTTATAGACAGCCATTGTCTTGCTGTGTCCTCATGTGGTGGAAAGGGTTAGGGGACTCTCTGGGGTTTCTTTCATAAGGGCAATAATCTCATTCATAAGGGCTCCACTATCATGACCTGATTACCTATCAAAGGCCCTACCTCCTAATATCACCACATCACACTGGAGGTTAAAATTTCAACATATGAATTTGGGAAGAATAGAAACACTCATGTATAGAAATGCAATCAGAAAGCAATAGAGTAAATTAAGATAATTTATATAAAGTAGTAAAAATAATGATAGCAAGTGGCCAATAAATATTTTCTATTATTCTTATACCTTCAAAAAATATTTGTTGAGCACTTATTTTGTGTTGAGTATTTTGGTCATCATTCATACACCAGTTAGAAAATCCTGTCACACGTAATTATACCAGAGGGTAAGGCATGGAAAGTTTAGAAAAAAGTCAAAGACAGCAAAGAACCAACTGAAGACATAAAAACTATTCATCTCTGAAAATGTTAAAGAATTAGTTGCTCAGAAGAAAAATAAATAAAACAAGATAGTTAGTAGCAAAGTTCTTAGCATGGTGCCTGGCATGTAATAATTGTTCAGTACATGTTATATGTGGTGGTAGGCAGAATAATGGCCTCCCAAAGATGTTTATATCCTCATCTCCAGAACCTGTGAACATGGAAGTTATACAGTGAAAAGGATTTAATGTCACACATGGAATTAATGTTGCTAATCAGTTGACCTTGAGATGAGGACATTATTATGGACTATCTATGTGGGCCCGATATAATCACAAATGCCCTTATATGTGAAAGAGGGAGGTAGGAGAATAAAAGTCAGTATTAAAAAGAGAAATTTGAAAATGCTAAGCTGTTGCCTTTGGAGATGGAGGAAGAGACCACAAGCCAAG
>NW_012153831.1:2717-3031 GCF_000956105.1 Propithecus coquereli
TCATGTGAACAAGTCCCTTCCAAGAATTTGCCATGGGCAATCCAGTATTTTATCTCTTGTCTATAACTAACTTAATCTCAGTTAGGCTTCTGTTCTTTCTCCAGCAGAATGTTAACCAATAGGTTTGCCCTTAAATTTTGGTTTTTGTTTCATTTTGTTTTGGTTTGTTTTCCTTTAATCTTTCCACGGGACTGGATTGCAACCTTTCTGAGAGCGAGTGTCCCTGATTCTTATCACTTTATTTGTTTTTTCTAAAACTCAGGCTAAAATGATTACTATTTATTATACGATGGGGATTTTTGCTGGATTGGTTT
>NW_012153831.1:7290-8298 GCF_000956105.1 Propithecus coquereli
AGCTACATCTGGAATAGTGGAAAAGAGAGAGGACATATTCTGCATGGTCTTATTCTCGTGCCTTTAGGGGGCCTTGGTGATTTCAACACCAGCAGTACAAGGAGATATCACCACAGCATGTCCAAAAAGGAACAGATGAAAATGCTACCAATCATGTCACCATCCAGCTCAATGATGCATGTAAATATCCCCTAAGAAAACTACAAACTAGCTAGGGACAAACTGTTGGAAGTCCTGCAATAGGCAAAACAGGCAAATAGTACACATGAATTAAATTGCTATTTAAAGTTATTTGTTCCACTCTCCTTTTCCTCCATAAATTTTATAGTAGTTTCATATTTATGTCTGAAACTAGTCCTCATTTCTTCCCCATGATCATTCACATGAGATATTCTATGTGGGAATAGTTCAATGCATTCCAGATCAAAAAACTCTATCACCTTTAAGGAATACCAGCAGTGGTACCAACATCTGGGTTTGCCGTCATGTGGCACAGATGTCTATTTGAGCACCAGCAATTCAGGGTGATGAAATGCTACAATCAGCTTCTTTCCTAAATAAACAATTCAAAATGGGTGGACAAATAGCATGATATTTTAAAAAACAGATTTTCTCCTCTATTTTATCATACTTTATAGGGGAAAAGCATGGAAATGATAATATTAATAGGAAAAATCAACTCACAATTGGTGGCTTACTATATTTTATCACTGATATTGAGTTAAAGATATTTCTTCAAGGTAAGGAACATGGTAGGCCAATCTGATGCAGAAAGACTCAATTCAACTCCAACATATAAGAATAATGAATTAAATACAAAGCTAAATTTAAATTAAAGAAAGGGAACTACCAAGTGCCATAAATAAAAAGGAAACTCAAAATTAGGAGAACAAATAGAGAATGAATCTGAGGGATCATAGTGATACCTGAATCAGATACAAACTTTAATGTTGAGTCTGGGATTTAACATTTAACTCAGGAGTGGGTTCAGGTCATTCCAGACATAAG
>NW_012153832.1:0-1202 GCF_000956105.1 Propithecus coquereli
GACTAATGCCCATGTGTTTTTCCAGGAAGCTTTTGTGACACAACCTCCATAATCTTTCTCCTATTTCCTCCAAGCTGAATAGTAATCGTCCCTTTATTTTCATAACACTCTGTATATTCTAGTATTTATTGCATGTATCATAATAGTTTAATTAATCAGTTGCCTGATTCACAGTTTGAGCTGGTTTAGGCAAGGTCCTTCTTGGGAGATTAATAAAATCTATTTTCAAGAGTAGAAAGCTAGGCTGGGCATGGTGGCTCACGCCTGTAATCCTAGCACTCTGGGAGGCCGAGGCGGGCGGATTGTTTGAGCTCAGGAGTTCGAAACCAGCCTGAGCGAGAGCGAGACCCCATCTCTACTAAAAATAGAAAAAAATTAATCGGACAACTAAAAATATATAGAAAAAATTAGCCGGCATGGTGGTGCATGCCTATAGTCCCAGCTACTCGGGAGGCTAAGGCAGAAGGATTGCTTGAGCCCAGGAGTTTGAGGCTGCTGTGAGCTAGTATGACACCACGGCACTCTAGCCCAGGCAACAGAGTGAGACTCTGTCTCAAGAAAAAAAAAAAAAGAGTAGAAAGCTAGACAAGATGCCAACACAATTCAATTCAATAGGGAGAAAGAATAATCTTTTCAACAAATGGCTGGGACACATAGATAGTCACATGTGAAAGAATGAAGTTGGATCCCTACCTCACACTATACACAAAAGTTAATTACAATAGGTCATAGACATAAATATAAGAGCTAAAACTATAAAATTCTTAGGAGAAAACATAAAAGTAAGTTTTCATGATTTTTGGTTAAGCAATGGTTTCTTGGATATGACACCCAAAACAAACAAAAGAAGAAATAGGTATTAACTGTTCAACACGTAAGTGCACATATAAGACTAACATCTATTGGATGTTGGGCAGGGAGGAGGGGGGAGAGGGAGGAGGGAAGAGGAGATGGGTATGTGCATACACAGAGTGCATTGCGCACTGCCCGAAGGATGGACATATTTGAAACTCGGACATGGGGGGGGCAAGGGCAACATACGTAATCTAAACATCTGTACCCCTATAATATGCTGAAATAAATAAAAAAAAAAGAAGAAACAGATAAATTGGACCTCATCAAAATTATAAGCTTCTGTGCTTCATGAATACCATCAATAGGAGACAACTCACAGAATGGGAGAAAATATTTGCAAATCATAT
>NW_012153832.1:2879-3826 GCF_000956105.1 Propithecus coquereli
AATTTTATAGTATGTGAATTATGTGTCAATAAGGTTTTTTTTTTTTAAGTAAAAGAGTAATGTCAAGAAAGCACTGAGCACTATCTTAGGGTGACTTTAAGAGCCATTAGGAAAAATCATCACAGATACAAAAAGTAGGACTACTTAGTAAGGTTGTTGAAACCTTCAGTTTCTTTTCAAATATATCCGACATACTCTGGTTTCTCTTCAAATCGTACAAATCTTTCGCCTTTTAAATATACCTGACAGTTGTGTTTTATAGTGATTTAGTAATTAAATCTATAAAAGGAAATGGAAATGTCAATTAATTGATGAATGGATAAATAATATATGGTGTCATGGGTTGAATGTGTTTTCCCGCCCCCCAAATTTGTATGTCGAAGTCTTAACCTCCAGTACTTCCAAATGTGTCTGTATTTGGAGATAGTGTCTTTAAAGAAGTAATTAAAATGAGGTTGTTAGGATACTAATCCAATATAACTGGTATCCTTATAAGAGGAAATCAGAACACAGACACACACAGAGGGAAGAGCCTGTGAAGGCATGGAGAAAGTGGCCATCTACAAGCCAAGGAGAGGCCTCGGGAGAAGCCAACCCTACCAACACCTAGATCTTGAACTTCCAGCCTCCAGAACTGTGAGAAAATCAATTTCTGGTGTTTAAGCCCCCAAGACTGTGGTACTTTGTTACAGCAGCCCTAGCAAACCAATACGGATTTTGGTACCAGGAAATAGGGTCTTGCTGTAGCAAATACCTAAAAACGTGGACGTGACTTTGGAACTGGGCAATGAGTAAAGGCTGGAAGAGCTTGGAGGCGCATGTTGGAAAAAGCCTAAATTGATCTGAAGAGACCGTTGGTAGAAATATGGACATTAAAGGTGATTCTGGTGAGGACTAAGAAAAAAGAGCTGTACAGAAAGTTTCCGTCATCTTAGGGAATATATATA
>NW_012153833.1:0-300 GCF_000956105.1 Propithecus coquereli
GGGATTTCTCCTAATTGCCTCAACACTGGCACAATGTCCCTATTTCTGTCACCTGGGACTACTTTCATCTCTGCACATACCTTGTTATATTGAAGTTATCTGTCTATCTGTTTGCATTCTAAATAAACTCAACAGCAGAGGTACATGTTTATGTGTTTCTAACCCTATCATCTAGCAGAGTGCTTGTCACAAAGCAGGTGTTTCGTAAATGTTAATTAGAAATAAGTAAACTGTTGGTTGCGTGAGATCCCTTTCTCATTCTGAAACTGTATTTTTCTGAAATGTTTTCTTCCCCAGACA
>NW_012153833.1:3109-3970 GCF_000956105.1 Propithecus coquereli
AACAAAGGCAATAGTAATGTTTCTAACATATTTAGACTCATTGTGTGGGGAGGGAGACTTTAGCCATATACTTACATATTTGTTTTTGAAATATTTTATACAACTTGCAATTAATGAATTAAATCACTTACTAGTATACGGGTATGTTGCTACGTGAATAAAGTGTCTCTGCGAATCACTCTGATTTTCCAGTGTTGCAGGTTTGAATTTTCTAAAATTTGGCAACATTTATTTCCCAGTATTACCAGTTTCTAATTCTTCCTGCCTTACTTTTGTGTTTAAAAATTATCCTGTTTTCATTATTGACGAAAATGGGAATAAAGTGCTTTGAATATTTAAAGGATCCCAACTATGCTAGAGCAGTAGGTACGTTCTGCTAGTGAACTTCAAAGGCATACAGTGCTGAGAGTTTCAAAGCAACATTTTACAGGGTCATTTTAAATCTCTCTTATATTTAACCTTGAGCTGCATTTGAGCATTGTTTATATCACGTGTGTAGCACTATAAGTGATCTGTCGGGCTGGTATATGATACTGCTAATGAGAATCTTTCGAAGTAATATTCAATATAGATGGAAATAGATTTTATGCGTTACAAGGAAAGTAGGCCAATTAGAGATAAAGCTTAATAGCTTAAGGGCGGGAGCTAGAACATTCACTTACACTTGACAGAATGAACAGGGAAGAAAAAAAATCTTAGTAGAGCCCTTATTTTTTAAGAAATTATACCTTCCTTTTAAAAAGTAGATTTTAAGATTTTGAGCTTCCTGAATGAGGTAATTTTATCGTGGTTTGATGTATACAAAATCAGTAATTTTTTTTGATCTGTAGGCTTATACCAATGCTCAATAAAACAGAGATA
>NW_012153833.1:9469-9726 GCF_000956105.1 Propithecus coquereli
ACCAAGTGGGCTTCATCCCAGAGATGCAGGGATGGTTCAACATACACTAATCTATAAATGTAATTCACCATATAAATGGATGCAAAAACAAAGACCATATGATTCTCTCAATAGACGCAGAAAAAACATTTGACAAAATTCAACACCCTTTTATGATAAGAGCACTTAATAAAATAGGCATTGACGAGGCTTACCTAAAAATGATACAAACCATATATGACAAACCCACAGCCAACATCATACTGAATGGGGAAAAA
>NW_012153834.1:0-730 GCF_000956105.1 Propithecus coquereli
AAATAATTAAAAAATACACCTTTTAAAGTCAAAAACTATTTCTATTTTGTCGAATTTGTTTATAGGCTTCTATTATGAAGCCATTAAAATATAACTGTCTCATTTCATTTTCCTTATGTATGGAACAATGTAAGCTTGAACAGAAAGTGTTGCCTTTGAGTTTTTTCTGGGACAGAAGTCCCCCTTTATCTAAAAGGAATTCATTCCAAGATCCCCACTGGATCCTGAAACCACAGATAGTACCAAACCCTATATATACATGTTGCTGTCAGTGGGAACACATTTTCTGTTCATGTCTTCCACCCACAAAGTTAATATATTTTCCATCTTAATTAAGCACTTATCATGTACTGTGGCCATAACTTTTGTGATTCGAGGTGTGACAGCAATACTACCACACATTTCTTCTTCTTTGTTCATAATTTCACAGATAAAAAGTTTGTTCTTAACATAGATCTTAGAAACTTCAGTATAAGATTTTTTTTCTTTTTTTTGAGTTGAAAACTTTCCGCTTTTCACATAAAAGAAGCCAGTGCTTTATGGCTTCTCTTTGGCATATCTTAATTGTCAGCATCACATCTCATGTACTTTTGGGCTATTATTAAGTAAAATAAGGGTTACTCAAACATAAGCACTGTGATACCATGACTGATCTGATAACTGAGACAGCTATTAGGTGACTAACAAGCAGATAGCATAAACAGCATGGATATGCTGGGCAGGGGGATAG
>NW_012153834.1:5291-5872 GCF_000956105.1 Propithecus coquereli
TCTTAAATTTTAGCAACCTTTCCCTTCTGTTTTTACTTCTTCTGCTTTACCCTGGATTCTTTTGAGCAGCTGATGAGGGTATGATATGGAACGATACTTACTAAGTGTCAGTTCTGTATATACTTGGAAAGAGTGTCACTTTGGTAGAGAGGAAGCCTGAACTTGAGAAATTTACCAATCAATAGGAATTTATACCTATCTCTCCACTCACTACCACTTTATCTTTAGAGGTCGATTGGGTCAAAATATAAATAATTAACCAACGATGCCTATGATTAAAAACACAAACCAACTAAACAGTATTAATCATGATTTAACTTCTTCCAGAAACAAATAAAAATAACAGTGATATCAAATCCACATTCATTTACATATCTCCAACTTCATATTTGGGTATTTCTACAATTACCTAACTTCTGCAAGCTTTGTTTGTGTATAACATACTCTTTTTTTGGTACTTTATCTGTGCTATCTCTCACTCTCATGTACACAAAGAATATCAATTAAAGAATATCAATTAAATAGGAATTTAACGTAGTTTGGAGTTATTAGTTTAGACATTAATCTTATGAATTCCTTCA
>NW_012153834.1:8962-9392 GCF_000956105.1 Propithecus coquereli
CAACCTAGAATTCTGTGTCCAGCCAAACTATCCTTCAAAAATGAAGGAGAAATGAAAACTCTCAGACAAACAAAAATTGAGGAAATTTGTCACCAGGAGATCTGTGTGGTGAAATATTAAAAGAAATTTTTTAGAAAAAAGGAAAATGATAAGTTCAAACTCAGATCTACTTAAAGGAAGAGCATTAGAGAAGGAATAAATGAAGGTAAAATAAAATATTGTATTTTTCTTATTGTTAGTCTCACATCGCAGTTCATAACAATAGCAACAATATATTTGGTGATTATAATTTATGTATAAGTGAAATTAGTGACAACAATGATATAAGGGCTGGAAGGGAGGAATTGGAAATATTTTATTACAAGCTACTTACACTACTCATGAGGCATGTAGTATAATTTGAAAGAGGACTTGAATTATTTGCAAATGT
>NW_012153835.1:0-399 GCF_000956105.1 Propithecus coquereli
TTTCTTTGTGATAGCTTAAATGGTTTTTTGTTCCTTCACTAAGATACCTATAGATAGATGAATATATACTAATATGCATCTATTGACATTTATATTACAAATACTGTTTTTGCAGAATACTGGTATCTCATAAAAACAGGACTAGTGGTTTGCATAGATTTCAATCTATTAATATAAAACTACAAATCCAATTCTCTTGACTACTAACTTCACATATTCAGTGATTTACATGAAAGCTATATTGGTCCTCCTTGATTAATCTGAGAACTAGACTACTTCTTCTGACAGGAGCAATAATAAGGTGAAAAAAAAAAATCACCTTGAGCTCCGAATATGAACTAAGACTTCCATTAGGCAATATTTTGAATGTGCCTATATTAAATACTATGTTTAATAATT
>NW_012153835.1:3184-3491 GCF_000956105.1 Propithecus coquereli
AAAATAAAGAAAAAAATACAACATATTGATTTTTAATAAATCCCAATTAATCATAGTATACAATGCAGTTTATATATTTATAGATCCAATTTGCTAATATTTTGCTCAAGATTGCTATATCTGTTTGTGAGGTATATTGCTCCATAGTTTCCTGTGATATTTCTGGCTTTGTTATTAGGGTAATATTTGCCTAATAGGATGCATTGGAAAGTGTTTCCTCATCTCTATTTTCTGAAAGAGTTTGCAAAGTATTGGTATTATTTCACCTCTAAATGTTTGATAGAACATTTATGTGACATATGTATGT
>NW_012153835.1:15021-15372 GCF_000956105.1 Propithecus coquereli
CTTTATTTTTTTCCCCAAATAATTCTTTGTTTTATTTTGATTTTTTATTTAAAAGCAATATAGGCTCATAAAAAGTTCAAACAGTACAGAAATATGTAAAGATTCAAGTATTCTTTAATAGTACAGTTATATGCAGTATATTTTATTGATTTGTCTTTGTTGATTCTTCATTATTTTTCTCTTGTCATCCCTCTAAATACTAATAAGCACAGTGTCCTGCACACATAAGTATCTAAGAAATGCATTATATACATCCATAAACCCAATTCTATCAGTAAGTGAACAAAAACCACACCTGATCCAATAAGATCCTTTCTGCTTTCAACTATTAACTCCCCGCCTTTTCCCATT
>NW_012153836.1:0-315 GCF_000956105.1 Propithecus coquereli
TCTGTAAATTAATAGATTTTCAAATAAATTAGAATTGAAGTCAATAAGGAACAAGTTATGCTTTATTCATGGTCATAGTAGGTTGTGAGAGAGATACTAGACTATAAACTCACATATCCTGGGCTTACTATACTTACACAGAAAAGAAATTATGATGACTCTTAAAAAAATATTTCATAACTGATTCCATTAAATTTCATGCTTAAATTATGGAAACACAGAAAAAGGGCAACCAATAAATAATAACGAAAAATTATACAGGAAGTAGGAAGGAAATGATGCTTGGTAAGAACAATACATTCAGTGTGAGAACTA
>NW_012153836.1:3400-3954 GCF_000956105.1 Propithecus coquereli
TTTTTTTGCTATAATTGAAAATAAAACTAACACATATTCTTCCATAAGCCCCTTGTGGATTTATTTATATAAAACTGCTGAGAATTTATTTTAAGCTCTCTTATTTTTTCATTTTGCATTTTAGTTGAAATCCTGGGGAACTTTAGCAATAGAGGATCCAGTACATTATTGTTCATTTAAAAATGATTCCACAACATCAACAGAGTTATATTAAATTCCGATATCTCATTCCAAAATTCAGCTTGCCAAATATAACTTTGTGATATAAAATAAGCTGAAAATACCAACACAGGTCCAACAAAACACATAAAGATAAATCTCTCAATTTATATGTTATACTTTCTAGGATATTTAATGAAAATCACTTCAAGTCCTAAGATTCTATATTAATAGAATTCTCAGTTACAACTCCTGAGCTTGTATGAGCTTAATCAGCAACATAGCTTTACATTAACATAATATAAATAATATCGACAGGTATTTAGCACTACATATTAGTGCTTTATAAGCAACTGAATTATTTAGTCAGCTTTTTTTTCCAGATAAGAAGACCT
>NW_012153836.1:16454-17450 GCF_000956105.1 Propithecus coquereli
AATCAATGTATGGTACCACCTAGTAAATGTTATTCTTATATTCATTCAAAAGAATAAACACTTCTCAAAATGTGCTCATATGAAATACCTAAAATTATCAATGAATACTGATGGAGAGTCAAGCTTGGGAATCAGACAGCCTAGGTTTAAATCTCAGCTCTATCATTGAGTAGCTGAGTCCCCTGGGTACTTTATTTAGACTCTTTGAACTTTGGCTTTTCTCATCTGAAAAATGGACTAAGTGTTGGGTTACTGCAAGAAATAGAATTAATCCTAAGCAAAATTCCAGATATGACTGTTTTAAATGGCAGCAATTATTTTTCTATTTAAAATAGTGTATATGTTTATGTACCAGCAAAGATTCTTTCTAGGACAAGCTGAGACATACCATAATTAAGTGTCAACACCTGTGGTACACGCGATTAATGTTACAGAAGGCCAGAAAGAAGAGAGATTAAGGTTGGCATTTTGGTATTTAGGAAGTGTTTAAAAGAAAATGTGAGATTGTGCTAGACTGTGGAACTTGGATATGACTTCAACTAAATGAAAAACATTTTAATGGTGAATTAAACAGGACTAAAAGTAAATATGAGAATGAGCAGGACAGATTATTAGCATCCTAGAAAAATGGACAAATGTTGAAACAATCGTGTGCCAACAGAAAAACATATGACATGTAGTTGCATAAATTCATATTCCATATATGCATGCATGTCTGTGTGTATTTACATACATAAACATATCATTTGCCGTCAGAAAACACTACTAACACTACAAGTCATAATTATGTGGTGACACTATAAAATTATGATTGTTTTCTTTGAAGTTCATTGAAATCACAGATATTATTTGCAAATTTCAAGTCAGTGTACATACATACTTCTTAAAATGGGATCAGTAATATTTCATTTAACGAGCTGAAATCTTTGTTATATTTGAAATCCAAGAGATTTTCCTGTTACATATAGTATTTCTTATTCAAATGTACCACTGCTA
>NW_012153837.1:0-388 GCF_000956105.1 Propithecus coquereli
TCTCACTATGTTGCCTAGGCGGGTCTCAAACTCCTGGCCTCAAGTGATCCTCCCACCTTGGCCTCCCAAAGTGTTGGGATTACAGATGTGAGCCACTGTACCTAACTATGACAGCTTTCTTAAGGACTCAAGTTTCCCGAATTTAACCTCTTCCTAATGGGTTGACATTTAATTGGAAAATCAAGGAGCCTGAATACAGTCTTGTAGTATCTGTGGGGATTGGTTCCAGGACTCCCAGAACCCCGAAATCCGCAGAACATATTTGATGTAGTATTTCTGTATAACCTACACACATCCTCCTGTATACTTTAAATTATCTCTGGATTACCTATAATAATACCTAATACAATGTAAATGCTATGTAAATAGTTGTTATATTGTTTTATTT
>NW_012153837.1:7238-8401 GCF_000956105.1 Propithecus coquereli
AAAGGCAATGTGGGAAAGGCAAATGACACAGTTCAAATACAAGATGATGCATTGGAGAAGAATTTTGTATCACAAACAATGGCTGAACGGGGGGAGGCTTCCACATATTTGGAGTGTACCAGGGCAAAGGCATTTATTTGTTCCTTGATCACTGTGAAGAATTGCATCTTTGGCAATCTCTGGAAAACCTTGATGATCTGTTGTTACTTAGCTGTGCAGGGGCTCTGTTGTGAAGGTCATAAAATCATTGCTTAAGGAATGTACTCAGAGCAAGTGAAAACAGCAAGCTGGAGAATGGAAATGGCGCCATCTCTGATATCGCAACAATTTTAGGCAATTTTGCAGTGAGATTGCAATATGGTATTCAACCAGTAAAGCTTGAGGCCAGAGACCAATAGAATGCTGTAATATTTGCTGGGAATAAAAACACAAACACATTTGCTGTTGCCTTTTAGAATGCCGCAAGTATATTTTTGTCTTGGAGATCAGCTTACATTAGTTGTTTAATCTTCTCTTCCAACTTTTTAGCATCAGCTCCACAAAATTCATAAATCTGTTCACAAATACACAAACGTGAAATATTTATTGGATCGAGTACTGCAAAGATGTTGAGGCTCTGAGGACTTTTGTTCCTGACTAAAAAGTCACTGCTCCTCATTTCTATCATCTACAAGATACTTTAAATATAAATATACATTGAACATAATAAATTCATGATATTTTAATATTCGGCACCCTTTCAAAATTGTTTATGCTAAAGCTTTGCCAGATATCTAATTTTCCATAATATTCCTCTAATCTAAGATCTAAAACGTATAATGGTGTTGGAAATGAAGAAACACAACCATTGAAACTTCTCAGAGCTTTTACACATTGGTATTGAAGGCTTATTAATTCATATACATGATCTTCTAAAATCAAATGGCTTGTGATTTCCCATTCTTTCCAGGTAATAGTATTACAATTAACTGATTCTAGGAAGCACATTTTCTTTTCAGATTTTTCACATTTCTGAATCAGGATGCATTTCACAGTGGATGGTATGTTATATTTTAATTGGATATAATACTTTTTAGTAGTATATGAAATAATGGTGCATCTTTCATGAGCATCTTATGTTTGATAAAATATGGAAGTCAAAGACCCTTCCTATTCATTTTCAC
>NW_012153837.1:14566-14932 GCF_000956105.1 Propithecus coquereli
ATGCCTTGGCCCGTTGATAGGCAATTTTGGTTGAGTGAATACCGAAGTTATATTTGGACTAGCTGTATGAGAGCTCACCAGTTTTCCAGACATCTGTACTTAGTTAAAAACAACAATCACCACAAACAACAAAAAAGCCTAAAGCAACCAACCGTCAGAAGACAATTTTTTGGGAATGGCTGTAGAAATGTTTGTATGTACAATTTCATAATTTATCATGATATCATATTCTTTTTCTTTTTAAAGAAGGGTTTACTAAGGCATTAAATGGTATGAATAAAATGGAAAATATATGTCTAATAAGAGAAGTTTTAAAAGTACCTCCACCTTCTGGGGAGAGACAGACAATGTTAATTACTGCTTGAT
>NW_012153838.1:0-405 GCF_000956105.1 Propithecus coquereli
AATAAATAAATCCCCAGATTGCTTTTACTGCTGAAAGCTGCTTGTGGGAATAAAACTAAAAACAAATAACCCTTTTCTCCCAGTATTCAGAGTGGCTGAAACTATGAAAGGTAACCTTTTTGGCATTAGAGTCAATTCAGGAAAAAATTAAACCATTTATAAGCTACAACACTAAAACTAGTGGCGATACTGAATTCCATTAAAAAATTCATAATTTCAAAACTAAGATTACATTCTTTATTAAAGAGAATAATGGCAGTGAGAAAGCTGACCCTAATTTTAAAACACTAAAATACCCGAATGTTGGTGTTTGTGAAAAGAAGCTAGAATTAGCTTTTTTCCAATCAATACAACGCTTACTGAGAAGTGATTGAAATCCCAGGCACTCTGCTATGTATTGGGAGT
>NW_012153838.1:3372-3710 GCF_000956105.1 Propithecus coquereli
AAGTTTAATTCCATTATCATTTATTGTGATTACTGGTATATTTCATCAAACCTCTACCACCTTCTATCATGTTTTTGTTTGTTGTGATTTATCTTTGCTTATTCTAGATTCTTTAAGTTCTATTTACAGTCATTTAACAAATAGTTATACTCACATTTATGCTATGCTTATGTGAATTAACAAAATTCAAATTCGATCAGTATGGTACACTTGGGCCTCCATGGATGCAGAAACCACTGATACGGAGGGCTAACTAGATTACATATTTTATGTAAGGGACTTGAGCTTCTGGGAATTTTCATATCAGAGCAGGGTCCTGAAACCTGTCCCCCAAGAAT
>NW_012153838.1:5410-6284 GCF_000956105.1 Propithecus coquereli
TTACTGAAGTTATTTATCAAACCTAGGAGTCTTTTGGAGGAGTCTTTGGGGTTTTCTATGAATAAGATCATATCATCAGTGAACAGAGATAATTTGAGTTCCTCATTTTCCAATTTGGATGCCTTTTCTTTCTTTCTCTTCTGTGATTGCTCTAGGTAGGACTTCCAGTACTATACTGAATAGGAGTGGTGAAAGTAGTCATCCTTGTATTGTTCCAGTCATTAGGAGAAATGATTTCAACTTTTCCCTTTTCAATATGATGTTGGCTGTGGGTTTGTCCTCTATGGCTTTTATTATTTTGAGGTATATTCCTTTGATACCTAATTTGTTGAGAGTTTTTTTCATGAAGGGGTGATGAATTTTATCAAATGCTTTCTCTGCATCTATTGAGATGATCATATGGTTTTGGTTTTTAATTCTATTTATGTGTTGACTCAAATTTATTGATTCATGTATGTTGAACCATCCTTGTATCCCTGGAATAAAACCCACTTGACTGTGGTGTGTTATCTTTTTGATGTGCTGTTGGATTTGGTATGCTACACTTTGTTGAGAATTTTTGCATCTATGTTCATATGTAGTTTTCTTTTTGTGTGTGTCCTTGCCTATTTTTGGTTAATTTTTAAATCTGTTTTTTCTTTTTCCCACATGGAAAATTTTTCATTATGATTCCTATCTTTTCTTTTCTGTTTATTATAAACATGTTATTGTCTTTGTCATGATTATGTATTATTTTTGTTTCTTACAGCATACATTCTCGCTTTCATTTTAGATTTTGACTGTTCCCCATATTGACTCCTTTCCTTCTGTCGTTTCTAATTATATTTAGGAATTTTTTGTTCAATGGATATTATTTTTTCTGTGGGAGTTTCTT
>NW_012153839.1:0-333 GCF_000956105.1 Propithecus coquereli
AGGTCCTTCTTTGCCTACTTATGATGGATCTCAGCATACTACTTTTTACTAAAATTTGTTTGTTATAATGATAATTTTGTCTTTATAGTTGTTTTTATAATGATTACCTCCGAGCCTTTTTCATATGAAACAGTGTTTTTGCATTTTTAGTATATATAAATATGCAAAATTGGGTGAGTTAAGAAACAAGTAAGACTCCTAAAGATGTATATAACTAAGGTTGAGTCTTTACATAAAGGAATTCATCTTCATTTGTATTTTCTGTGTATTTTTTTAGAATAAAAGAAATAAGAGGAATTTGTGGAGACTAATTTTTCCTTTCAGACCTATCTG
>NW_012153839.1:7279-8501 GCF_000956105.1 Propithecus coquereli
AAGAACTGTTTTGAGATACATGAATTAATCTAATCCTCACAGTATCTCTCAAGTAGGTACTATCAATCTCACATTTGAAAGATGATGAAATTGAGACACAAACAGTTTCAGTAACTCTCCCAAGGTCACATTGCTGGTAAGAGGTGAAGCAAAAAATAGTACCATGTAGTCAATATCTTCATTTAAAAAAATGGAATCACTCTCTCTTTGCAATGATTAAAGTAATCCAAATGAGAATATTTCAATTTAAAAAATGCGTCTCATTATAGGACACTAGCAACTACATCAAATCTATATTTTGCTTGCAAATGTTCCTGCAGTATGAAAGAGAGAAAAATATATATTAGGATAAAATAATGGAGAAAAAGTGAAAGGATAGGCAGTCAGACATTCTTTTGACATGCAAACCAGTTCACAGATTAAGGAAGGTTTGAGTTATAAAACTCGTTGTTAACTGATTAGCAACTAACCAATAAAATGTAAATTGCTGAACTAGTTTGTATGTGTAGATGCTTCTAAGAACTTTTCAAAGGCATAGCTGTTCTTCCACTAGACAGTTCCTGGTTACCTGCTGGTGTGTTCCCATTTGTAGTCATGACCTCAGCTGATATCCATTCAAGATATCAGTCATCAGCTAGTTTGTAAGATGATTCAGATGCTGTTTAATTAGATTGTTCAGAGTTTCTGTCGAAGTACAGGAAAGTCCTGTATTTCTTGTTCCTTTCTCCCATGACTTCTGCCTACCTACAAAGACCTGAGTGCCTTGCTTGTGATATAGGTTTGCAACCTCAAATAAGCTAGGGTAGGAATACAGGTGTTTTCCATAGGCTAAAATGGAAAGGGCAAATTTCTGAAAACCTCATTAAAAGGCACAGGATTCATATATGCTGTATGATCTGCGTGAAATCTATTATACTCTGTAAGAGTTGAATAGAGATTGTATCTGGTTTGAAAATTCCACATAAAATTCACTGAGATTTTACTTTCAACCCATTTGGGTGAAAGAAGTAATGTCCTTACAACATCTTCCCCCCACTTCTTTCCTTCTCCCTTACTCTTCCCCATTGGTTACTCTTTGAACATTCAGCTTCCTCTTCATTTATTTCACACTGTGCCTAGAACACAAGGTAAACACTGCTACTTCCAACGCCTACATTCCATTCTACTAATATTATTAAACAAATATTTATCCAGTGCCTAGTCTGTCATAGTCAGTGCTCTT
>NW_012153839.1:18141-18605 GCF_000956105.1 Propithecus coquereli
ACCTTTGAAGCAAGGTTTGATAGAGGTCATCACACCAGACTTAATGCTGGTCTATAAGACGGAAAATTGGTTTTTTCCACATATCAACCACGAGAAACTAATCTTACAATATGGACATATTATTATTGAAAAGCAAATATCGAAATAAAGTTTAAAATCTTTGAAGCAAGGTTTGATAGAGGTCATCACACCAGACTTAATGCTGGTCTATAAGAGAGAAAATTGGTTTTTTCCACATATCAACCATGAGACACCTTATTAAAGGCAGTTAGCAACTATGTATTCTTGTAAACCAGTGGTCCTCAAAAGCATGGCGCCAGAGCCAGCAGCATCAACATTATCTGGGAACTTGTTAGACACACAAAGTCGTAGGCCACACCCAGACTCACTGAGTCAGAACCTCTGGAGGTGTGGCCAAGCAATTTGTTTGAACAAGCTCTCCAGATGATTCTGCTGCATGCTTA
>NW_012153840.1:0-18422 GCF_000956105.1 Propithecus coquereli
AAGTTCATTGACCTCTCTGGGCCTCAGTATTCTCATTTGTAAAATGGAGAGGATGCCTTCCACACAGGCTGTTGTGAGAAGCAAGAGTCTTTTTGGGTCAAGTGCTAGTCAGAGAGGAGCTGTTCATTAAATGGCGTCCCCGTTCCCTGGACATGGCTTGTGAGAGAATGAGAAACACATGCTTGATTCTCGTCTCCTCACCTTGCTGGTTTTTGTTTTGTCTAGTTTTCATCTGAACTGTGCTTTAAGTCGTGTAGAGCACGTTTCCATCCAGTGACTTATGAAACGGCTGGCAAAGCTGGCCAGGGATGTATCATGATCCCCATTTTTACAAATAAGGAAACTGAGGCCCAGAGAGATAAAACAACTTGGCTGAAGTCATCCAGCATGCTGAGAGTAGAGGTGGGAATTAAGTCTCCAGGCTCCACACTCTGTCATGTGTTCTCTGTGGCCCCAGCAGCTGCTGGTGACCTGCAGCCTGCCACCTGTCCTCTGCCTGGTGGCCTCTCCCCCATCCCCTCCACTCCCACTTCTCTGGTCATTCTTCCCCCACGTCCCTGCATCCCGGGCTCTCTTTCCCCTGAGTCTGTCGTTCTGCTGACTGTTTGCTAAGAACCTGATGACAGCCAACCCTGTTCAACCAGACAGTGGGAAGTCCCTTCTTGTGTCTGACTGTCATTTCTCTTGCTTTTTAAGTCAACCTGTGTCTTCATTATTGGCAGATGGGGAAAACTTTGGCTCACCACCTTCCTCATCAAATAATAATGATAATAATCCTTATAATAAACAGAAACAAAACAAAGCAAGGCCTCAAATCTTTAAACACTCTCTCTCTCCAGCTTCATCATCAGATGAGTCCTTGACCTTAAGACGGTTTCTTCTCAAAGCCAATTCCCGTCACCTTGGATGCTCACCCTTCTTCAAATTCCAGTGTCCTGTCCTTCTGGGTGACCCCCAAGGCGGTGAAGAAAGAGAAAAGGGTGGGACAGGTGCTGAGAGTCCCTTGCTCTAGTCCAGCTCTCCCGAGTGGGCTCGAAGCCCTCACTGCTCCGCGTCTGCCGGGTGCCTGGTGCGTGCTGACGTGTGTCAGGGCCGAGGGGAGCAGAGGGCTGAGGGGGGCACAGGGCCCCCACCTGGGCTGCCTCCTCCCCAGAGAGCCAGAGCGCAAAGAGATGCGGTGCCCGGCCTCAAGGAAGACTGGGGAGACGGGGCAGCCAGCAGAGGCTTGTAATCCTGGGTGCAAACACCGTGATGGAGGAAGAAAGCCTGCAGGAGTGCAGAGGAGGAGTCCCCAACCCAGCCAAGTGCTGGGCGTGGTCAGGGAAGCCTTCCAAGAAGAGGTGCCCAGGCAGCGGGCACGGGGGGGGGGCAAAGGCAAAACAACCGTGCAGAGCGGCATGGTTGAGGACCCGGAGTGAAAAAGATGGGAGTGTCTGCTTCGGCGGCAGGCGCGAGCAGTGCTGATGTGACGATGATGATCGTTTCGAATACGTGCTTGCGCAATGCCCACAGCTGCCTCCGGAAGTGGGTACAATGATGGCTCGGTTTGGGCTCCCCTAGACACAGACCGTAAGAAAGGACTTCGAGCGCAGGTCGCTTATTCGGGACCTACCAAATAAGCTGACCCCAGGAAATGCCGGCGAGCAGCGGGAAGGGAGACGGCAGGCAGCGCCCGGCGCATTCTCAAGCCAGCTGCCCTGCGGCAGCCGCGGCTCCATCCTGCTGGGGAAGATGCCCCTCCAAGCGCCCGCACTGGCAGCAAGGAGGCTGGGACGTTCATCCTCCGACTCCCTGCCCGTCCTCGGTTGGGAGCCGTTTCCAAGGACCCTAGATCCCTGCAGCTGCGGCCTGCCCGGTGCACCGGCTGGGGTGCTGCCCTCGGGCAGACAGTTTCATTCCCGGCGAAGCAGCTTTGGTGGTAGAGAGAAATACCGCAAGGCTGTGTCTGGGCACTGACGGTGTCTGCTACGATATTAACTCCATCTCACAGATGAGGAAACTGAGGCCTGGGGCATGCAGCCAACCTGAGGCCAGGTTGGGGCTGGCCTTCAAACCCCGGGATCTGCCCCAGAGCCTTCGACCATAACCACTGAGCCACACTGCCTGACAGTGGTCCACTGCCGACCGAGGGCAGCACGGCAGGGGGTGGTTAGAGATGAAGACAGAGAGGAAGGCCCAGGCTAAGGAACAGGAGCAAGAAGTTTGGGGAGGCTGAGCACTCGCTGAGAGGAGGATGGGTGGGGTAAACCCCCTAGGGAGCCCCCACGATGTTCCAGCACCAGGAGGTTCTGGGGAACCCGCTGACCTCGCTATCCATGTGGGCCAGGCAGTGCCTCCCAGAGCCTGGTTCTCAGTCTGACCCCAGCTCCCCTCCCTCCGGCGCAAGGACCCCATTTTCCCAGCCCAAACCTGAAGTTTTCATTAGACACAGCTTTCCCAGGGGGAAGGGAAGAGTGAATTTATTCATGCAAAAAAGTCCTACAAAGGTTTAAATGTTAGAATGCATTCGGTTATATGTGTCGCCAATTGTCTTTATTGAAAAGGATAAAAAATACTTGCAACTGGGACCATCCCAGGGAAACCAGAAAATGTGGACTCTGCACCCAGGAGGGACGAGAGCTCGTATATGAGTGGCGCTGAGTTCCATGGTTAAGAACGTGGGTTTTAGAGGCAAAGCCAGGAGCAAGCACACCGGCTGGCACACAGTTGGTGCTTACTAAGTGCCTGATGATGAAGTGACAGGGACTAAATCCCAACTCTCCCACAGACTCTGCGTGGCTCTCTGTGCCTCAGTTTCCTCATCTGTACGAAGAAGATAATAATGTCCACTGACAAGGGATTTCGGCGAGATAATTCAGGGAAGGTCTTTAGCTGGATCCTGGCTCATAGTAGGTGCTCAGTTAACGGTGGTGGCGGCAGCAGCGACACAGCAATGGCAGTGAGGGAGCGGATGTTGGGATGGCATCCTGCACACTTCTCCACCTAAAAGAGGTCTCCACTTGGAGACATGCTTGGCCCATGTGTGGGCAGGGCACGGAGGGACGGGAGTTGGTAGATCAATACCCCAGCTTTGGCTGGGCGCCGTGGCTCGCGCCTGTAATCCCAGCACTTTGAGAGGCCAAAGCGGGAGGATCACTGGAGCCCAGGAGTTCGAGGCTGCAGGGAGCTATGATCGCACCACTGCTCTCCAGCCTGGGCAACACAGTGAGACCCTGTCTCTAAAAAAGAAAAAGAAAGAAAGAAAAGTACCCCAGTTCCTCTCCCACTGAGGGGTGATTCTGAGGGATGTCCCACACTGCCTGCAAGTGTGTCCCCCGCTGACAGAGCCCCAACTGAACCTGTATCAGCGGCCTCCCTGTTCCCATCTCACTTCCTGGGGTCACTCCCCAAATAAACTACCCGTGTCCAAATCCTTGTCTCAGGCTCTGCTTTGAGGGGAACCCCAAAAGCCAGCAACACCAATGCGGGAGTGCTGCAGCCCTCAGCGCCTACGCCTGAGAAGCGAGTGACCAGGCAAGGCCCCTCTGGTCGCTGCGTACTTCTCAGGCCGCTGTCAGGGCAGATCAGGATAAACCTCAGGACAAAGCCATGGAAATGAAGAAAGGGAGGCCACATGTCCGGCGAGGGATTATTATATTTCCGCGGTGAGATAAGGATCTTAAAGCTCGCTGATTCTGTAGCCCGCGTGAGGCTCGGGCAGCCTGTGTCCAGCTCCGTTAATCCCGGCTTGGGTCCGCCTGTCACTTAGGACCCCATTGTCTCCAGCCACAACCCTGGGGCAGATGCAGGCTGGCGACGGTCAGGCCTGCTGGAGACAGAATCCCAGCTCTGCCGCTCACGGCTGTGTGTCCTTGAGTCGGTTACCTAACCTCTCTGTGCATCAGTTTCCTCGTTTATAAAATGGAGAAAATAACAGAATCTAACTCGTGGAGTTTTTAATGCAGATTAAACACATTAATATTTATAAAGCGCTTAAAGAGTGCCTGGCTCACAGCAAGCACTACATAAATATTTGTTAAATAAATACCTACCTTGCTTACCTCCAAGGGTTGTGGTGGGATCACCAGATGATAAACACATGAAAATCCTTCATACGTGGTAGAAATTCATGCAAATACATTAGAGGTATGAATTCTCTCTCTGTCTCCATTTCCCCAAAGTGGCTTCCCTCCGTGGGCTCTGCCACGCAGTCCACCAAGAATGGACTCTGAAGTTTCCCACACCTGAGTGTGAAGTATGATGCTGTCCTTCCCCAGCTGCGGGACCTTGGGCCTCAGTTTCCCCATCTGTGAAGCAGGCTGTGATCTCTCAGGGTGGGGTGAGCGTTAGAGAAGACAGGTAAGTGAGGCCTGCCCCCAGGAACCACCCAGTCTGTGGGACTTTCTCTCCCCAGCTGCCCAGAGGAAGCCACTTCACTCTCGGAGGGATTCGGGGTCCTCCCTGTAAGGGACCCCAATACCCCAGCTCTCCCAGCTGGTGTGAGGACGACGTGGGCGGATGCCCGCACAGTCCCAGAGCGCAGGGCCTGGGGAGGGCATAGGCTCCGTGGCAGCCCTTTTCCTCCGGAAAAATCTGTTGATCAATCTAAATCACAGAGAATCCTTTAATCTCCCAGGCACGGCCGTGGGGCTCTGTGCAGGGTTCCCCGCCTGGCCGTGACTGACTGGGGCCCAGGTCTGAGCGGGCACGTGCAGGAGGGGCCACGGAGCCTCACTGCGCACAGTCCTGGGGTGGAGGACCCAGACGTGGCTGCCTGGGATTATCAGGGTCCGTGGGGCCAACCCCGAGGGCGTGGGGCTGGACAGGCCCGGCGGGGCGCGGAGGAGTGCCCGCTAATGCCACGTACGCCCTCCGCAGTCCAGAAGCCCAGAGATGTTTGTCAAAAGGCTCTGGCCTGCTTTGGCCTAATGCGTTTGCCTAAACGCTTATGTCTCAGATAAGAGGCCAAGAGATGAGCAGATAGTGCCCGTGAGTAATTAACCCTCCCCCCGGGAGTGGGGCTGGCATCAAAGCTGGACCCAGAGAAGAACCAGGGGTGGAGGAAAGAGCTGGTTACAAGATCTCTGCCTCAGAAGCTCCCGAGGCCACGTCTATGAGGGCTCAGACCATCTCCGCAGCTCCCAGGGACTTTGGGTTGACAGCCCCTCCCCCTCCCCGGACAGCCAGTGCCGCATCTCTAAACTGTCAGCACAAACCTCAGCTCCCCCGGGAACGAGAATGGCACGGGCAAGGGCTATGCCACGGGGTCGGGGGGAGGTCACAGATGGAAGATGATTCTCCTTTCATTCATTCACTCATTCATGTATTCATTATTTAACTTAGAGTAGCCGGCAGCCCTGCTTCTAGGTGCTGAAACACATCATTTCCTTCTCGTGCGTAACCCGCTGGAGGTCTGGACCATCCCCGTTCCTGCTCGCTGCCGGATTTCCAAGTTCCTACGTTGTCACAGGAACTGGATGAAGATCTCCCAAATACAAGATCTATCTCACTTAATTCTCACGTGCAAAGTAAGTATTATTTTTCCCGTGTTATGGTTAGGAAACTAAGGCTCTGAAAAGTAAAGCGACTAGCGCATAGGACCACCACGAATTCATTCAATGCACAAGTAAACACGCCACTCGTTGTGCCCCCCACCCCCATGCGCTCGCAGCGAACAAGTGGAGTGGACAAGACTCTCCAGGAGCTCCCTGCCCCATGGGGGGTCAGCTGTGGTCGAACAGTGAACATGCTAAGGACGTGTCACTACAAAGTGGCGCAGGGGTCACAGAGCAAAGAGCAGCTATTTTGTATTCTGAGGTCTGTGCCATGGGTGGTCAGGTGGTGGGGACGGTCCAGAGGTGGCGGAGGGGCGAGGGTGGCAGGCCGTGTGCTCAGGTGGGGAAGGCTGGAGGTTACCTGTAAGCAGCACCACCGAGCACCTCTCCATTTGCAAACCACGTTTGCTCCCATGATCCCACTGGGCGATCCCATGAGGGGAGATCACAGATCATAGACCCATTTGTCAGATGCAGAAGCTGCGGGCACAGAGGGGAGAAGCAACTTGCCCAGGGCCGCACAGCAGGTGAATTGTGAAACCAGGGATCAGTCGCTCTACAAACCCACTCTCCTCCGCCCTATCAGGGAACTGGGGGAGTCCTGAGACAGAGGCTGGACCAGAAAGGCTGTGTAGGCCAGGGAGGCCAGATGGGGCTGGGGGCCCTGGCTCCTGCCCTCTGGGTGCCTCAGGGCAGGTCGGGGCTCGGGCCAGAGGCCTGGCTTCACCACTAGCCTCAGTGCACGGTGTCTTGAAGCCAAATCCAGCTTCCCCTCCCCCCCACCCCCTCCGCCTTTATGGAGACGCTAATTTTAGCCAGCCACAAAGTCAGCCTGAGCTTTTAAAACCGGACTGATTTATGCTTTTCCTTAATTGCTCCAAAAAAGCGCTTTGCATCTAGAGGGAGAGAGAATGAATATAACTCTATTTAGGTTAAAAATTTAAAGCCAAATTCTCATTGGCCTGGCAGAAGAGAGAAACATACTTAACCCTGTCTCGGTCCTTTCCCTCCCCCACTCCCTCCGCCCACCCAGAGCCTCCATGTCTGCTGTGCACGCCAGACCCCGCCCAGGGGAGAAAGCAGGAGATGCCAGGAGCCTTGCCAGCCATGCAACGGACAGCAGGACACTTTTTAAGGGTGCCATGGGGAAATGCAAACCTTCCTGAACTTGGCAGCCCTTCCCCACCCCATGCCCCCGTCGACGGGCCTGTGGGCACAGGGCAGGTTGGACATGGGATCCCAGAAGTGAGGGGTCCAACTCCCAGGTTTTGCTGGGGGAAGGAAAAGGGGATTCTCTCTTCCTCCCTGACAGCCTGAGAAGAGGCCTGGGCCCAGGAGTCACCGACGGGACGAGTCTCTGCAGTCATTTCACAGCCCGGGAATTAGCACATGCTCAGATCATCTCGGCCATCCCTCTGCCTGCAGGCTGGGGCTGCCACGGCTCAGCCCAGGTTCAAATACTGACCTTTCCAGAGGTCTTTCCTAAGGCTTCTGTTCAACAGACACCCCAAATCTGCCATTTGCCATGCACCGCGCTCAGTGACAGGACTCTAACGGGCAGGGGCCCATGCCCACAGGGCTGGCCATAAATCCAGGGGGTGGCTATGGGCTCCCCTAGTCATAGGTCGGTGTCATTTCACCCACCCATCCACCCATCCAAATATCGGATAAACATAATCTCTGTGCCCAGCACAGTGCTAGGTGCTGGGGTCACAGAAATCAATAAGCCAGGGTAAACAAAAACAACCAGAAACAGTCTTCACAGATTTCACAGAGCGGGTGAAGGAGGCAAGTCAACGGGCTGTCCTGTCCGTTGAAGTGGAGACAGCAGCCGGCTACCAAAAATTCCTGTCCCTCTTCCTCAGCACGCCATGCAGTTGTCTCGGGGGGCAAACCTCCCCTCCACCCCGCCCCCGCCGCCCCCACACGTTTCCCAGCCTCTCTTGCCGCAAGTGTGGCCAGCGGCTGTTTGTACATGGACCATACGGAGAAGGAATGTGTCCCTTCCAGGCTTTTAAGAAGTAGAACACACTTCTCTCCTTTCTCTTTCCTCTTCCAGTGGCTGGAAGGGAGAACAGTGAGACCCCAGAAGACGGCAGAGCCACAGCGTGGAAGGGGCCTGGATCCCTGCGTCTCCACGTGGAGGAGAGCCACCTGCCTACAAAGATATTTGTGATGGACTGTTACGTGAGCTAAAAGCAAACTCCTATCAAGCTTGCGCCGGTGGAATCTGGGGGTATGTTTGTTACAGCAGCAAGTGCTACGATGGCTAACATAATTAAATTTTATAAAGCATCATTCTGGAAGAGAAGGAAGCAATAAAAATCTTATCATTTGATTCTTATAACAACTACATGTGGCAACTAAATGTTGCCCCATTTACAGACGAGAAAATGAAGGCTCAGAGAGGTGAAGTAACTTGGCCAGGGTCACACAGCTGGTCGGTGGTGGCTTAGAATTTGAACCCGACTGCCACATCCGTCATCCGTTCACTTCATAGGACACTGTGCTCCAAGCTGGAGGAACAGGTGAGAGAATCACAGAGTGAAACAGGAAGGGCTGACGCCTCTGTCTCCCTCTTAGCTGGGGCTGGGCCGCCAGTGTGGTTTCTGTTTCCAAGACACAGTGGGGAAGAAAAGATGAAAATCCGCCCCTGGTGTCCCCTCCCCAAACAGAGATAAGAGGCGGCAGGGTGGGCCCCTTCCTTGAGCAGTGGCTTTCTTTCTGGACGGGCCTTTCTCAATCCACAGGGAACCCCTTCTCTCCCCGCAGGCATAGAGGAAACGAGGATGTCGATACATTAGGCTCCCTTGGAGGCCTGGCCCTGTCCTCGGCAGCCCACGCAGACCTCCCGGACATCTCCATCGGCCACCCTGGGGCTGCCGGAGCTGAGGGGCTCTCGGGTCCCCGCTGCCGGCTGTCAGAGCCATATTCTCCAGGGCTGACTCAGCCGTCAGAGCAGGGCAGCCAACAAGGTCAGCCAGACACGGGAGGTGCTCGAGGTGGGTGGGTGGCCGGGGCCCCATCGCACCCAGAGAGGGGCCGCTGCTCTCCACCATGTTCTCCGTCTCTCTCTCCACGGTCTCTGCTGGCAGAAGAGGAGGCTCTGCTGTGTCATGAGGGGTTCTAAGCTTTCAAGGTCCCACTGACCTGGGTTTGAATCCAGGCTCTGACACCCGCTAGCTACGCAGCCTTGGGCAACTTCCTGACCGGTTCTGCATCCCTCGGTTTACCTATCCGTGACGTGGGGCTAAGGGTGCTTATGCAAAGGGGCGACACAGGGGATTAAATGCAACTGACGGTTTAAGGGGGAGAAGCACAGACTCAGAGAATGTTCTGGCCAGAAGAGACCTGGTCGAGAAAACGAGGTTCAGAGAGAGCCGGATGCTTGCCCCGGGGGAACAGAAAGGCAGGTGCTACTTGAGCTTATCCCAACTGCGCTGTTTATGTCCACCTGTTCCTGCACCCCTGGCCTTCCTCCCACAGGAACTGCCCGTCCTGCTGGGGAGTTAAACCGAGGGAGGGCAGAAAAAGAAGAGGAGGGTGTCCCGTCTCTAAGCCCTTGTCGCACTCCAAGGCCAGATCTCATGGGCTTTCCCACACTTCTGTCGGGGTGAGGGGTTGGTCCGGGGCTGGGGTGGAAGGGACGCAGGCTTGCATGGCTCCTGAGGCGGGGTCCCAGGGGATGGGGGGAGGGGCGAGTCCTGGAGGTGCCGTATCCGAGCAAGTCCATTCACCTCCTGGGCCCGTCCCCTCTGTCCTCACCTGTCCTGTGTTCCTTTAACCGAGTACCACAGAATGGGGTAATTATATTATAATGAACGGAAATGGTTCTAGAGGCTGGGAAGTCCAAGACTGAGGGGCTGGCATCTGGCGAGGGCCTTCTTGCTGCGTCATCCCGTGGCAGGAGGTGGAAGGACAAGGAGGCCCCGGACTGCCCTTCTGTAACGGCATCACCCTCCCCATGAATGCCGGTGAGCGTGGGGCCCGTGCGGCCCATGTGGCCTAATCACCTCTTGAAGGCCCCGCCTCTTAATACAGTTACAGTGGCCATTCCATTTCAGCATGAGTTTGGAGGGGACGGATGTTCCACAGCACTCTCCGTGCCTGGTGACAGGACGTCTGCCGAGAGGGGCCGTGGGGAGGGCCACACTGCCCAGTGTGAGACTTGGCACCTGCCAGGGGGCTCTCCACAGTGGCTCCCCGATCACCACCCCCGGCCCCCTTCTCACACCCCTCCAGAGGTGCTGGCCCCTGCACCTCCGCCCACCGCCCCCTTCTCAGCCTCGGAGCCGTCCCCGTGGGTGGCGTGGTCAGGCCAAGAGCCTGGGTGGGCCAGCGCCAGAGTCAGAGCCCCACACGGGAGCAAGTGAACCCACGTCAACTCAGAGCCGCAGGGGGAGGACCGGGAGGGCGCACAGTAGGGCTGGACCCGGGGTGGAGACCCTTGGGAAGACGGGAGGGGTCCCCTCTGCTGGCCCGGTACTCCTTTCCTGCCTCCCACCCCCTCTCCCACCTCCCACCTCTCCGCCCCCTGCCTTTTCCCAGCCGGGATCAAAATTCTCCGTCCCAGTGTCCTCCCAGCTGGTGCAAGGCCCTGTCACTTTCTCTCCCTCCCTCCCAGGCCCCTCAAGTGAGGAATTCTCCCGCGTCGCTCCCCGAGATGCTATACCACTAATAAGATTAAAACATATCTTCCTCTTCCAGCATCGATTCATAGCTGATTTACTGTTGCTTCTCAGCGGCAACAGAACGGATGCGCGGGCTGCCACCTTAATCTCTATCCATCTCCCGGCTGCCGGGGAGTAACTGCTAATTAATACCTTTCTGCCTCCCGACGACGCCTGGCAGCTCCGAGGGCCGTCGATACTCTGCGGGCTCCCGGCCACCCGCTCACTCAGCCACCCCCGCTCGAGGCTCCGGCCCCCGGCCAGAGGCGAGCTGGGGTCCAAACTGGGGTGAGAGGAGGGGAGGGCTGGGCTTCTTCCCTCTCAAAATCCCCCCACCTGGCACACAGACCCGCTCGGCCAGCCAGCGAGAGGCGGTAGCTAACGCAGGAGTGACGAGTCAGACAGACCTCAGTTCAAATCCTGGCTCCTCTGCAAACCTGCTGTGAGATTTCATCTCCGAGTGTCGGTCTCCTCGTCTGCAAAACGGAGAGAGCCAGGGGACCCACCTCACGGAGCTCCGCAAGAATGAAAAATGGGAACAGAGCTAGAATCTTCCTCTGGGACTTTGCCCCGCCACGCTCTCGGCCTGGAGTGCTCTTTTCTCGTCCCCACGGGGCCAAAGGGGGGCAGCGCCGTGGACCAGCTGGGTTGGCATCACTGGTGTCAGGGCACTGTCGGTGACAGATTTCCAGCGACGAGGGGCAGGGTCCCGAGAAGCCCCCCTCAGGAGAAGGGGTCAGCTACGAACATCCCCCCGGACCAGGAGACGCCAGCGTCGGGGCTGAGCCAGCCTTTGCCTGCTTCTTGCCTTCTCCCTATTCAGCTCAAAAGGCACCTCCTCCGAGAAGTCTTCCTGGACCACCCAATCTAGAGAAGCTCCTCCATACCCAGGTCCCTCAGTGTTCCACGGTCCCGCTTCCTTCCCCTCACAGAGGGCAAGATCCGGAGGTAGGTTATTTACCTACACGCTTGTTCCTGTCCCGCCCCCCAGCACGTCAGCCCACGAACAAAGCTCTTGCCTGCTGTTCAGCACCAACTCCCAGGCACACAGTAGGAAATCCATAAATGACAAACGAATAATAATTCTCCATTAGTGTTAGCTAATAATAACGATAATAAAATAATAGGCAAGATCGTCACTTCTCTCTTCCCCCGAATGAAGATCTGATTAAACGCCCTCTCCCTTCAGCGAGGGAGCCCATTACAAGCCATTGCCACCACGTGTTAAATAGCTACAGGCGTCAGATGCATTGGGCAATCCCTCCGGCAAGATGTATATCATTACCCCCATTTTACAGACGGGAAACTGAGGCTCAGAGCAGTCACATGCCTTGCTCAGGATGACGCATATAGCAGATGGCTCAGCTCCATTCAGGTCCAGGTGGGCCACATCCTGGGCACTCCACTTGGGTCCCCGGATACGGCACAGTGCCTTCCAGATGGGGGGAGGGGAGAGCTGCTTCTCCACCCGAAATATCCAGATACTAGGGCTTTCCTCACAGTTCCCAAATTGAAACTGACAGGCTGCTGAGAGCAAGGCATTCCCTGTGGTCACCGGTGGATAGCACACGGCCAACCTGGGAACCTGAGAAGTGGCATCAGCCTGATCTTGGATTTGCACAGGCTACATGGAGAGGGTCAAGGGACACCCCACAGGGTCATCGTTCTAAGTCCTCCAATCTGTCCTCACCTGCAGGGTTCCCCTTCATCTCACCAACACCTGACACCCTGGCTGCTCCCGGGGGGGCGGGGGGTGGAGGGGGGGATGGGCTGGCAGCTGGTGGCTCCCGGGGGGTGGTGCTGGGGGGAGGGAGCCTCAGGCCCGGGGCTGGCAGCTGTGCCAGCGGAAGCCAGCACGGGCGCTTTTAATAAAACATAACGAAGCGTGGGATCATAAAATATTTCGTTTAATTCAAGGCTCCCATGAGGGTGGGGCAGACCAGTTGGGCTGGCGGAGGCGAGGAGTTTAGCAGGGCGTGTCCTGCAGCGGGGGGCACCGCAGAGTCAGGATCCCGGGCAGTAGCCACAGGGCTGGGGTCAGGATGCGTTTCTCACACGCCTCCCTCCCGGCTCAACAAGAGATGGAAATCAGAGACTTTTGTCCCAGGTCTGGTCCTGGGATAACCCGCCAGCCCCTCTGGGCCTCAGTGTCCCACATGCAGAGGAAAGGAGGGTGGAACCTAAACAGAAAATCTCCAGAACTTCCTCCCACCCAGATGGTCCAGACTTCCTCCCCGTCACCAACCCACTCATTTCCAAATTCCTTTCTTGGCTATTTTATTTTTGCTCAAAGTAAAGCTTAAGGAGACACCCAGTCTGTAAACCAGGCAGAGCAGAGCTCTTGGCTTGATTTGGGGACGAAGGCCCCGTCAGCCATCAATCACCCTGACTCATGTTCTCGCCTCCAGGGTGATCCTTGGGGGTACCTCTGTGGGAAACTGGGGTTCCAAGGAGCACAGTCTGAAAACCATGGTTCGGCTAAATCCTACCCTCTCACTCTCCAAGGCCCCGCTCACCTCTCGGGACCTCATTAGAGACCTCCCCAAGGGTGGGTCTTCCCTGGTCACTACCAGCCACGTCATCATGGCTTTGTCCCTCTGAACGTTTATTGCAATCAGCGATTATGACTTTTACTTATTTGCAGCCCCAGGGCCTGCACAGGGCCTGGGACACAGGAGATGTTCCATAGCCGGGGCCCCTCCCCAGCCCCGACCCCCTACACGTCTCCATTACTCTTCCGGCCTCACTCTTCTTCACAGCAGTCACCAGGCCCGCCCTTACATTCTATGTTCATGCATGTACTGGCTGCCCGGTTACACGCTGCAGAAGGTAAGGTCCCAGGGCGCAGGCTTCCTCTTTGGCCTGCTCCCCACGGCAGCTGCAGTGCCTAGCACACCGCCTGGAACACAGCAGGTCTCTGGTAAACATCTGCTGAGTGAACGAACGAATGAATGAATGGATGAATGAAGAGATGAATGAAAAGATGCTCAAAACAAGAAAGGAAATTGACTCTCCCTTCGTTCCCTGAACAGATACGGCTCTGCCAGGCCTAACCGGCTCACTGGGAGTTCATGAGGCCTCTGGTGTGACTCTTCGGTGAGGCTATAAACTCCCGGAAGGTAACTACATCCTTCCTCCAGGTCCCAGAGCTTCCGCACAGGCCCCGATCAGTTCCCTAAGCACTTACTGAAGCCTGCTCTGCACCAGGCCCCGCGCCGGGTACAGGGGCGTGAAGACGAGTCACAACTGGTCTCTGTGCCCCATGGTGCTGTGAACATAGTAGGTACATAGACAATATTTGTTGGATGAATGAACGATGTCTTACTGAGACCTGGACCACGAAGAGGACTTAGTCCAAAGAAGGAGGTGGCTTCCAGCAGAGGGAACAACATGTGCAAAGAGCCTGGGGCAGCTAGGAGTGCCAAGTACCACGTCCTCAGTGCTGAGAACCTGTGTGGCAGGAGGATGGGTCTTTTTGTCTCCCCAGTGGGGCCCCTCACTTGGCAAACATCCTTCTTTCTTCCCGGAACACTGTGCACAGTAGGTTCCCTCTGAGGCCACACTTTCCAGGGGACGAGAGGGAGGACACGCTGGCTGCAGACCCTCCCGTCAAATGCCCTCACCCCGGCCCCATCGCCATGGACCACGTCTCCCAGGACACCTGCACACCCAGCGAGCCCCGCGCTCATCTGCTCAGCCCCACACGCCGCACTAAATATAACCATCGCATATGCCTCTTCAGCCTCCTTTCCCAGGGAAATAACATTGTTTAAGTAAAGCCCTTTAAATTTTAAAGAGCAGGTTGCGTGCTCTCTGTGGGAAGCTTTTAGCAGCATGCTGGAAAGAAATAATAATAATAACTAGACCAGAGAAACAGAGCAGAGCCAAGCTGCCACCCAGTGACTGCCAAGGCAGGGAGCGGCCAGGCCTGCAGCCTTCCATAGTGGCCAGGCTATGAGGTCCAGGGCCACCTCTGGCTGCTGCTGGAGCCCCTGAGCCCATGTAGGGTCAGGATGGGAGGTCCAGAAAGCCCCAGAATCACAAAAGGTTAAGGTGGAAGGGATTTCTGGTGGAGAAGCGAGAAGGCAGAGAGCATAGAAGGCAGGTCAAATGGCTGTGTGACCTTGAGCAAGTGGCTTAACCTCTCTGTGCCACAGTTTCTTCTGTAAAATGGGGATACTAGCGGCACAGACCTCCTTGAGGGGTTGCAAAGATTTAATGAGTGAGTTAATATAAGCAGCAGCTTGTCACAGTGCTTGGTGCACAAGTGTTCAATAAACATTTGCTATTCTTACCACTTTGCAGGTGAGGACAAGGAGGCCCAGGCAGAAAGAAGACAGCCTAGACCTGGCCACAGGCATCGTTTGACTTCAAGTCCGGGAATCTTTCCCTGGATCCACATAGCTGAGAGAGGCTGCTTGATAACCAGGGTGGCCGTCCCAGCTGCAGAGCCTGGGTTAGGAAGGGGGCGGGGGCATCTTTTAAAGAGACCAACCTGGATGACAATTCATCTGCTTCTTGCTGAAGCCCTGCCCGCTGCACTCGCCCTGTCCGCAGCTGGCAGACAGCACCAGTGGCAGTTTCAGTGGGATAGGGGGGCCCCGTGCTTTCAGGGTGGGGCCAGCAGGGTCAGGGCCACTGTGAGTGCCAGTGGACCTCACGGTCCACAGCTAGGAAATCTGCCTAACTGCAGGACTCGCCCGCCTCCAGCAAGTGCGCCTCATCTTTCTCCTGCGTCACCTCTGACCTCACTTGTTACCTGCAATACACATACTTCACTCCTGCCTCCTATGCTCCCCCCATATGCCCCAGGCCCTTTGCAGCCTGTGGGTCTTTGTCCTTGCTGTTGCCTCCTCCTTGAATCTCTCCACTCCCTTCTTTACTTGGCAAACTCCTATGCATCCTTCAAAACCCAGTCACATGTCATCCCTTCTAGTGATCTCGAACCTTCCTCAACACATCAAACAGATTAATTATTCCCTTTTCTGCATTCCCCAAGGATTTGGTACCTATTTCAATTTTAGAATTCCCAATGTTATACTGTAATTTATTTGTTTGCCCGCCTGTCTACACTCTGTCTATCGCAGGACTGTGAACTCCTCGAGGACAAGTACTAGGTCTTATTTGCCTCTGTGGCCCCAGCCCAAGCACAGGGCCTGACCCGGAGCAGGTGCTCAGCGCAGGGCTGCTGGATAGAACTGAAAGGAGGCCATGTCCTGTGCTCCAAGGAGAAGAATGGCTATCGGAGCGTCCCTCATCCCTTGTCACAGACACAGTTGTTCCTTACAGAGTCCTCTAAAGGCAGAATGCTTCACTCCAAAGGTGGGAATTTGGGGGACATCAAATAAGTCTTACAGGAAATATTTTGGACATAGCTGGGATGCTCCTTCTAAATCATACTGCCCACCAAAGAGTCTTATCATGGGATCATCCGGACCCCCCCCCTTCGTTGGATGGACCTAAGGCCTAGGGGCACAGGAAGAGTGACACGGTAAGTTAATGGAGAAGTTCAATCGGATCTTGGAGCTCACAGCTCCCAGGCTGGTGCCCTTCCCAGCAGACACTTGGGGTATTTTCCAAAGTGGCTGCCAGGACGACGCTAGGTGGCATGGGGGGAACATCTTAAAAATTTCACATAGTCACGTATTCATATTTAATATGAATGAACAAAAAAATATATTATCAGTACCACAAACCTGTACATTATTCCTTTGCACAAGACAAATCAAAAAAGAGAGAATCTATTTAAATTTGATTGTAAGGAAATGGCGGCCTAAAGAATAGTACAGATGGGATGTAGACATGGCACGAGTCATGAAGGGGGCACTGAAGTTTGGCAGGCTCTGCAGTGTGCCAGGCTCAGACCAGGGAGTGGCTCAGAGCTCCCCAACCAGAAGGTGGCACCCGCATCACCCAGGGAAACGAGACTCACGGGTGACCAGAGTCACCCTGGTGACCTAGGACCCCGCCCAAGGAGGCAGAGATGGTGCACCAGCACCGTGCAGGGGACCACCTGCAGCACCTGTCCCCGTATTCACCTGGTGAATGATGAGTCCTCGCCAAAGTCCACTTGACCCGTCAGGTAGACGGAGAAGGGCTGAGTAAAGGAATGTCACCTCGGCCACCTTCAACACTGAGAGCCGAGAGGGCTGTAGGTGGCATTTTCTCAAGGAATATTTATCCCGTTAGGCAACCCATCAACTTCTAAAGGGTAGGAAGGGCTGAGACCGGCCTGCACTGGGGCAGGGCGAATAGCAGGGCTGGCAGAGGCTGGCGGAGGCGACAGATGGAGACTCGGCGAGGGGCAGGGGTGCCCTGTCTTGCCCAGAGCACTTTAGAGAATGAGCCAGGGAAGAACCTGCCACTGGTATTTGTCACGGCAATTTCAGCAAAGCGCGGAATGGGTGAGCGTCTCGTGAATTTCAACGGGCAAAATTAGTCCTCATCAAAGTCAATTTCAACAGTCAGGCAGATGGAAAAGGGGGGCGGGCAAAGGAAAATGGAGGGTCATGAGGAAAGCCGCCTCAGCCAACCTAGGAGCTGGAGCCAAGAGACCCATTGGTGGAAGTGTTCCCAAGGAATAGTTACCTCCATTTAGAAGCCGGCTGCTCCTGGAAGTCCAGCTACTCCTCGATGAGAAGCTGGTGATGGCACTTCCAGCTTGCGGGTGAAGGACGAAGATCCAGTAGTCCAGAGTGCTAACTTACCCACCAGTACCTCCTCCCTCCCCAACCGGCAAGGGCCAAAGCAACCTCTGGTGGGAGTAGCAGAGGCTTGGAGAGCATCTGCCTTCCATGTGGAAGAAGCCAGCTTCGAGCCTATTTGTGACTGACGTGGACCAGGCCGCACATGGGAGGAGCCAGTGGGCGTGGATGGGAGGAAAGACGTCCCAAATGGATGTAAGGAGAAAGAACATCTCCAAAGGAAATAGGGTGGAAAATAGACCCGGGAATGAATCGGCGTGCCCTGGGGTGAAGTGATCCACCAGCGAGAGGGACCAGGGAGCGGGGGAGGTGCAGGGATGTCGAAGAGACCTGAGCAGGAAGGACACACTCAAAGGTCAACGCCAGCCAGTGCTGCCCCTTGCAGACTGCAGTGTTCCCCCAAATTGTCTGTCCCTTCAAACTCGTGCGCCCCTGAAAAGCCAGTTCCACCTTCCACCCTAAAGCCCCACTCGCATACGCTACTTCTTAGCTCAGGACAAATCTAGCATGGAGCACAGGGCTAGGCACGAGAGCAGGCACTTTGTTATCAGTACGACAGCTACCAGTCGTTAGCACCACCCAGCGTCTCCGGTCACCATTTCCACAACCCTGTGGGGCACAGAGCACAATCTATTTTATCAATGGGGAAAAACAGGCTTAGCAGGACCGTGCGGGGTCTGTGCAGCCCAGCTCACGCTCCTCCCTTCTCTGCCCGCTCTGTGCCTCGCAGGCTGACCTGTGTGGGCTTGGTCAATGGGCGGCACCACCAAGGGACCCAAAGGCAAGAGGAGGGTAAAGGTGGCGCATTCTCCTTCCGGCTCCTTCCCAGGTCCCCAGGAGCTGGCTGCACCCCGTTCCCAGCCCTCTCTGCACAGCACAGTCTGCCTTCTGGCTCTGTCCCTCCTCCAGGCTGCAGGTGGAAGGGCTCCCCCCTGTCCTAGCCCCCAGGGGCTGCACCAGCCCTGGCCACCTTCCCCAGATCCTCTGCAAATAGTCCCCTTGCTAAGCCCTTCTCGGACTCCCCGGGCCCAGCTCGCCATTTCCTGCTGGAACCCGACGGATGTGCAATGAAGTCATTTGCCCCAAAGTCACAGGACTTACAAATGGCGGTGCTGCAACTCAAGCCCGCTCTGTCTGCTCCCAATCCCATGTTGCTCCATCTGAACCGGGGCTTCCAACAGCAGGCATTCACATCCGCCACCTTCACAGATTGGCCATATCTGCACGCCACCTGCTCCACTACGCACTTAACATTTTTCTTTAACTCGACTCATTTTTTACTTAAATAAAGCTATTTTAAAAAAGAAGGAGAATTTAAATCACTGCCCCGAATGGCAAACTGGTATCGCTTGCCTTAAACGGAGGGTACCTGACACCATAGCACAGCCTGAGCCTTTCTCCTTGGCACGACTTGGACAATCTGAGAAAGGAAAAGGGAAAGACCCTCTGCCTCTGTCATTCCTTCTTTTTTTTTTTTTGAGACAGAGTCTCACTGTGTTGCCCAGGCTAGAGTG